>NW_015112879.1:179961-209442 GCF_001443285.1 Poecilia latipinna | reverse complement strand
CATGTGTGTGCTCAAACCCCACAGAGAGAGAGGAGAGAAATATATATATATATATATATATATATATATATATATATATATATATATATATATAAAAAACGGATCTGCATGTAGTAATTCCTTATATATCGGCTACTTTGTATTTAACCTGATGATCTTCTAAGTTGGAGTTTCATTCTTGGTGTACGACAAACTTATAGGAAAAGTCTAAAAGTTTTAGGGACTGGAGGTGAACACTTCCTGCATGTTTTAAAATGTTATGGGTCATGTTTTAAGTAAACTGCAAATGTGGACAACAAATACTTAAGACTAGGTTCTTGCGCTAACTCAGAAGTTAGCACAAAATGTTAGACACATTTTCCACATTGAATATCTGAAAGCTGCAGCTTTTAGATATAGCAGCTCAGAACTGAAGTCAAGTTTTTATTTTTCTTTTTGTAACTTTTTTTAATAATTTTGAGAAAAGCTGAAAACATTTGAACTATGAAGTAGTTTGCACTACCTGCCACTTTGGCCTGTTTTCCCTGTCTAAGCTGAATGATTATTATTTTTTGAAATGCACTCTTGGTTACTGGAACTTTATAATACATTTTAGTAATTGTTGTTTGACTTGTTTATTTGGGATATTTAAAATGTTTTTCAGTTCCAGTGTTAGATTTTCTTTAGAAATGTTTTTTTTTCCTTTGATTGTGTTATTTGCATTAATAAGAAGTTATTATTATTGCATTAGTTGAAAATTGTTTTCTAGATGACAGTGCTATTATCATAGATTCTTTACCACAGTTTACCATCCAGCATAATTTATCAATTTAGTCCACTTTCTGTCCATTTGTGATTTTTCTGCTTTCAGCCTGTGTGTCAGTTTCTCCATTATGAACATTTCTTCCACCATTGCAGTCCAAATCAATGGGGCAAATCACAGCTCAGCTATCAGAGATGTTCTGTTAAAGAAGATAAACGCCTAAGCAGACATGTGCAGTCCTATCTCTGACCCTGGTTTAGTTTTTTTCCATCTTGAAGTTGACCGCTCTAATCAAATCCAGTTCTGTTGAACCTTAATCCATTCTGTTGTTCTAGGTAACAATATCTATGGTTCGGAGATCGTCAAGGTTCTCAGGGAGGTGAGGGGGAGCACGGAGCGGACGGCATACATCCTGATGGATAAAATTAACCCCGCTCCCATTGAGAACTACCTACTGAGGAGAGACTCTCCCCTCGTCATCAGTAACTGTCTGAGTGAACTGGGAGTGTTTGGAGCCTACGTAAGGTACAACGTTGTTCTCCTCAGTGCATGACTATTTTCACACAATAAAGATGTTTTGTTGTCGAACCTTTAGCTTTCACTAATCTATGCTCTGTCAGTTCGGGACAGAATTTTACACAGCTGTCGTTTACTCCTCTGTCTCTAGTTTACGGCAGCTTAAAAGATATAAATTTCTGCCAGAAAATAAACTTTTTCATCTCCACGAGTTGTTGGACCAACATGAATATTTAGTCTTTTGAACTTGTGTGCAAAAATAGCGAATCACATTCTTTCAGCTGGATTCCCTCCACCAGGGGGAGCTTTTTGCAGGCATATCCTCTGTGTGCAGTAAAGTATGTTTCTCTCTTGTGTTCTTGTTTCCTTGCAGGCAGGGGGCGCACATGGTGATGAACGAGTGTGTGGGTCACCTGCTGAGGACCAAGAGCTCAGAACACGCCGACGGGGGGGTAGCTGCGGGTGTGGCCGTTCTGGACAATCCTCTACTCGTCTAACGCACACAAACATGTCACACTGATTCAATCTGAGTCCAGAAAGAGAGACATCACATTCTCTTTCTGTGCAAGTTAGAGTTGTGTTTGATACATTTCTATTTCAGATCATAAAATCCTTCTATATAATATTTAATGCCCCTCTTAAAAAGAAAACAAAACGTTATATTCCTCGTTTTACAGAGAGCTTGTTATCAGAAGAAATACTGACCTCTGGTGGCAGGGGAGCTTAATTACACTACTGGAAGAGTTGACTGATTTAAAGTTTGAGTGGAGCTGTTCTGCTTTTAGAGCCACATGGAAATGTACATTTCCACCAAAAAACTTAATCTCAGAAATTCTCTAGAAAAATCTAAAATATTTCTGAGTTTGAAAAGCTGGAAAATTAGCAAGAGATTGAGATTATTCTCATAAATTCTCTACAAAAATAATATTTTTGAGTTTCAAAGGTGGAAAATTATTGCCTTTTGAATTTCAGAAATTTTTGTTGTTTTTTTGTTTCTAGAAAATTTCTGATGTCTCAAAATTTCTGAGTATCAAATTTTCAATTTTTCAAACTTAGAAATGTTCCCCGTTTTTTTTTTTTTTTTTTAATACACTTAGATGTCTGTTTTTTTTCTCTCGCAAATTTTCAGTTTAGAGCTTAGAGATTTCCTTGTTTTTTTTTCTAACCAGTTTCTGAGTTTTTGGGCAGAAATTTACTACTACTCCTTTTTTTGTCTACATTGGCCTGAATACACCATTGTACCTATCAGCCTTTAGGCACACTAAACAATATGTTGAGTGAACATGGTTCATTCAACACATTGTAGCCCTTTAGTTGGAAGTTTAAACTGCCGTCAGTTTAATGTGTGATTGCTTCCAAATATGAACAATACTTCAAGTTGAAGGAAACTCGCTTTTTATTCACAAAAAAAGTCCTGTAAAAAAATGTATTACTTATTTTGATTTCATAGAAAATGGCAGAAAAGGAGGAAAGTTCCCTTAATAAAAAGCACTTCCTGTTAGCTCAACCCTTAAGTTATTCTTCACTGTAAATTTTCTACATTTTCGATTTCTGTAGCAAGAAAATAATCATGACTGGAGAAATGTATTAGTTGACAGAGAATATCTTTTTTTTCTACATGGCAAAGGATGATGTGATTTATACAGTTCAACATTGTATGCATTGACAGTGAATGACATTAAACAATCCACAGCTACTTTTTTAAAATAAATTAAATGTTGGTTTACAATTTAAAGAAATCTATTTTTTTTTATCTCTGATGTGATCATGTCAACATTAAAACAGTCTTATTTATCAGCTGAGATTCATCAAAGAAATTAAACAGAGAGTAGTTCCAGGATTAAAATGGTTTGAAAAGTAAATTAAGGACTAAATGTCTTTGGACCAAAATCATAAAGCAGTGGTGTCCATAGTGGGTCCTTGAGGGCCGGAATCCTGCATGTTTTAGTTCTCTCCCTGGTGATAGTAACAACCTTTTCAGCATGAGAATGTTCCTCTTAGGCCTCTAACAAGCCGTCCTTTGATTCATTGTATTAAACCAGGGAGAGAACTAAAACATGCAGGATGACGGCCCTCGAGGACCCACTTTGGGCACCACCGTCACATAGAAAGCATTAGATAGATCTAATGTCAAGTTGCATTGTCTGTTTTTTATTTATTTTTTTATACTGCTTTCACATCTTTTTGATTATTTCATACATGTTAAAAAAAGGCCTTGGTAAATCATTTCAAAACTTCCACATTTATAGATGTCTTTTTTTTTAAAGTGTGGTAGTGTCCAGGGATTCTTCATAAAATCTTTAAACTTTAGAAACCCTCATTCTCTTCATGAGTCTGTTTTACAACAGTTTTCAGCCAGAGGCTTCTTCACAAGCCTGTACTATAGACTGCTACAGGAGATTATTATTTCCTGACGATCCAGAAGAGAAAATAAAGTCCTGGTCCAGCCTACTGCAGCAGAAACATCAGAACAACAGAGTTCATGATTTGAACTGAAATGAAATCTAAACTGAACAATTAATTCACATATGTTGACTTATCATTGGATAAATTAATCAAAAATGGATTTGAGAAAACTCTTTTTAATAAGCAATTTATGGATAAACATATATTATCTAAAGATGGATCCAGAATCTATGGAGAGTGAAGAGTTTTAATAAACTGACACATTTAAAAATTGTAATATGGCACTCTTCACTCTCCGTAAGAGTAAGGACATACAGGAGCAGCAGTTTATATTCTGTATCAAAATGTAAGACTGAAGAATTGAAAATGAGCATTTTTCTAAGAACAAGTGAGTTCATTCCTGATCTAGTTTTAGAATAATTTAGAAAACAGCTAATAATGTACATATTTTCCCTCAATTTTGCTAGTAACATTAGTTTTATTATAGGTTGGGATTTGTCTTTTTTTATTGTGTTGCAGGTGGGCAGGTTTTACATTGTGTTTGCACTGTAAACTGTCAGGCCTAAATGACTAAAAAACTTTTGCAGAACCACCTGAAATGCTCTAGGTGTGGATTAGGTGTAGTAATTTGGCACCTTGACCCACCTGCTGAGTGCAGAACCTATAGAATGAACCAGTAGGCCACTGGAGCGCTATGTTTTGAAATCGCTGCTTCTGTTTTTTGGTAAGTTACTTTTCAGAAACCTTATTCTAAGTTTTGTTTTTACCCTGATGAAGTTATGGAAGCCATTTTTTATGTCTAAGCAGGGCACCAGACAAGGAACTACCCAACCACAACCTCTGAATGGCAGTTTGTTTGGCTGCCGGCATCCCTACTACAACTAAGGAGAAAAATGGCGTCTGGAACCACCAGCAGATCGACCATGGACACTGAACCAATCACTACAAGCAAGCTGAGGATCCCTTCAAGATGTCTGGGGTCCGTCCCACCTATCAAAGGTAGGCTAGGACCCAGAAGACATCTCAAAGTAAGAGCTGTCCGGGTGTTTATGCCAGCTGTGTTATGCTGGTTTGTTTTGATTCTCTGCTGAGAATCTATGAGCCGAGAAGGATTCTGCTGTGTTGAAAATTCTTCTGACTCTAGTCTTTTTAACGCCATTTATGAAGCAGGGTCGGGTCATACTCCAGACTCAGCTGGTCTTCCTCCCAGCAGCATATCTTACTGGTTCTTTAAGATACCCTAGTTGAGCAACAGCTCCACTCCAAAGCATCAAACTGTTCTCCATCAGCTTTGGATCATTTCCCCCTTTAATCCATCTGCATTAATTGCTTGTGTTGCCAATTGTAGGTCATTTATGAATTGTGATTGGAGGGCCAAACAAAATCATTCTAAGGGCCACACTTTGGTCCTCCTGGTCTAAAGAAAACTCGCTCATGCAACAATTCTTTTACATTTTTTTTTAACTGTACAGAGTAAATGTTACATTGTATGTGTAAAGAGAAATACAACTCCAAAATTTGCCACTTTTAGCTAGTTGCAGTTCAATATGTCAAACCCTAGATGGCACCAAAACCAAAGACATCTCCTTCCCAGTTTAATCTCACCAACCTTGAAACCTGTTTGGAGACATTTCCCGTGACTGTAGCAAATTACTTGGCTTCTCTGTTATATTAATTACTAAGTAAATTTTAAAATATTCATATTTTTGTACTTTCTGCTGTGAAAAAAATAATGTAAACAAATGAAAATGCTTACATACAAATTATTTAAGGTGTGCATAAGCTGCAAACACCTTCTCCAGCCATTCTTTCTCCAGAAGGAACCAATGTTGTTTGTACTACAGCAGCTTTATGTATTAACTGTGATCAAATTCAACTCAAAATTCAAATGGAAAAATACTTTAATGATCCCTAAAGGAAATTAAATGTCATTTTAACTCATTCCAAAATTATTCAAAGGGTTATTGTAGATGGTGATGGCAGAAAAGGAGATCTTTTCTGCTACAGAAAAGATGACTCACACTGTCAGTCAGGTGTTGAACTGACTGGCAGAACAAATATATTACTCACTCAGAACATTTGTGGACTTACACAACTACTACAGAACAGGTCCCAGTCTAGAGACACCGTGATCCTCTATCAAGCAAGACTGGGATTTTTGTCTTTTCAAAATGTCCATTTCCGAACAGTTTGTGAGAGCGGAAGAGGCATTAAATGTGTTGCATCAATAAGGACATGCAGTACAGTACAACAGTTTTGCGAAATCACTCATTTCTTCATATGTGTTAAGGTGTTGTGAGTAAGACTTTCCTGCAAGTCTTTCAAAGTTTTTCTTGGACTTTAGCTGCTCCTTTAGCCCATCAGTGAACTTTGACTGGGAACATTAGATGATCAACGGAAGGATGATGCATCTTTCAGCTTATGTGACAGCTGAAAGATGACATAAGACTCCCTGGTCCTGCTCATCTGTGAGAAATATGTTTCAGACCTTCACTTTTCCATCCATCCATCCTTACACACAGGCCTACCATTTTCCTACCTACCTGTTCACCTACCTAGCTACCTTCCTTCCATACCATACACCCCTATTCGCCTACCTTCCTCCCTTGCTTTCTTTTTCTTTTATTTCCATTCTCCCACACATTCCTTGCTTCTTTCTTTACTCATCAACCTACCTACCAATATACCATCCACCTACTCACCCACCCAAACTTCCTTCCTTCCAATCCACCCTCCATTACTCCCTACCTACGTCCTTCCTCCCCATCCTTAGCTACCTATCTAGCTTCTTTCCTTTCTCCACCCTATCTCTTCTTTTTTTGTCCATCACATCCATCCATGTGTACTCACTCGCCTACCTCTCTTTCCTTACTCACCTACTTACCTACCATCCATCAATCCACCCACCAAGTCTTCCTTCCTGCCCATCCACCCACATCATTACTACCTACCTACTGACTTATTTACATCCTTTCTGTCTGACCTTTTGTACTTACCTTCCTACCTACTAGCCAACCTAACTCCCTTCCTTGGTGATCTACCTTCTATCCACCCAACTACCTGTCCTTTCCATCCACTCACACCATTACTCTCTACTTACCTACATCCTTCCTTCTCATCCTTACCTACCTACTAATCTTGCTATCCATCCTTACTCTCCTTCCTTCTCATCCACCCTATCTACCTTTGTACCTATCTACCTTACCCCATGTTAACCTCATTGTCCATGTGTGGTTACACTCCTGGAACTAAGACTTGATCTCTGCAAGCCAGAACCATGTATTTTAGGTCAACTGGAGACACTTGACTTTCCTAAAGTGTGACTATTTTTGTATATCCAGTATGAAAACAAAATGTTTAATATCAAGACAACATTTCCGCCTGTTTATCTGTAAAAACCAATGTGCTATATAAGGTCAAAGGAAAAAAAAAAGACGAGGTTGACCTTAAATGCACTGTAAAATGTTGACATTTTATCTGATGCAGGATTAAATTGTGTGTTTTTCTGTTTAAATTAGTGTGTGTCATTAATAACATTTAGAAACTACAGCTGTATGTTATCTGTTGGTCCCACGGTCGATCCTCATGGTTTCACATCCTTAAAGCTGTTACCTTCTCAAGTTTGAGGTATTTTTTGTGGTAAATAAAGAAAATTGACCTTAAATTTTGAAGCTTACAATGTCTTTCAAATATAGAAACAATGTCTGTTTTTATATTCTATAATGTTACAGCTCACACCTCACAGGAGTCTATAGGAATTTTACAATCCTAACCCTAACCTATCCATAATCCTTAATTTGCACCTCCGTCATGAGAGCTTAGAAATAAAATACATTCTTTTCATTTTATCAGCCTCCTGTTTTTGTGTCTTGCTGACAACAATAAGTCAATGTGCTGACATGGGTGACATGTTTTTGAAGTGCACGAGGGTCACCCGGCAGAATGGATGGTGTCTGTCAGTACTAAAGAAAACCCATACAGGAAACTCCGCTGCATTTACTGTAAAGCAGCACAAATTCTCACCCTGCATGTGTCAGATTAGAATGACTCCGTCTCCTTACTCTATCAAATGTCACAAGACTTCAAATTAATTCTGCTATTTTGTTTGAGTATCTTACATCCATAGTTTAATCCAGACAAGTAAGATTCTTACACAGATTTTGTATAAAAAGAAAGGGAAAATTTAGTTGTTAATGTGGGACATAAATTCAGGCTGCACTTTCTCTGTCTTAGTTAATATAACCAAAGGCATGTCTGTTTGCTAAATGCCAGGTAAATGAAAGATTCCTTTTTCATTGCACTCCTCAGTGATGTTTAGATCCATTAGAATAACCATCCCCTGGAAAACTGAAAAGTCCATGTTATGATGTCATGGCTTTTTAAGCATCTGATAAACTCATTCATTAGATCTGAGTTAACTGGAGGCACATGTGGATATTTTTAAGGTTTAAACTCAAAGACTAAGGATGCGTTCACACCAGCCCTGTTTAGTCTGTTTAATTGAACTCTAGTTTGTTTACCTAGAAAGTCTGGTTTGATCAGAGAGGTGTGAATGTGCAATCAAATTCTGATGCCAACCAACAAGGCAAACTCTGGCCCACCTAAAGACTTGGGGCTCAGTCTGGGTGAAGTGAACGCAGATGCAGTTCAAATCCATATGCGAACGCCAAGCGGACTGGAGACTGTGACAAAAGCAGAAAAGAGCGTGGCCTTCTGGGTAAATACAACAAAAACAAACATGCATTTCTTGCTCTCGGGAAAACCTGGTTCATGGTCTGTTACCAAAGACGAAAAAGAAAAATCCTACAACCACTAAAATCTGACACTACTCCTTTTTTGTTTGCATTTTGTGAAGACGGACGTTGGGCTCAGAGTCTTCTTCAGAGGTTTTTGTGTCGTTTCCGTCAGTGAATCTTGATGCAGCGCCACTACAGACGAGGGGGGAACAGATTGTTCAAGGAGTTGGGTTGGTCTGACAGTGCAGTGTCAAAGTGAACCTCTGCAGCTGAAAATATAACAAATGTAATTTCGGTCCCCAATCAAACCAAGTCTACCAGGTTATCAGGTATAAAAACACCCTTAATGTGTATAATTGTATCATTGGTATTTTTACATAGTGGGTGTAAATATATGGTGGCGACTCCATTTTCAATTTGCACTCAGATCAATCAACCTCCTTTGCAACCAGCTCTTTTTTTATTGTTCAGGCTTTAAAAAGGACAGCTCTGTCAGCTGAGGCTAAACCTTTGCAGTGTAATAAGCCAGTTACACAAGCGTTGGCCCAGTTAGCCACTGACCTGTCTTGCCTAAAGTGTAAGTAGACAGCGTGTGGATTAGTTTGTTGAACAGACAGAGGAAGAGAGTCAGGATGTGGGACGCAGCAGGATGGAAGTGGGTCACAGTCACCCTGCTCTCCTCACTGCTCCAGCTCTGTGGAGAGGAAGAGCGGTGGAGCGACAGTGTCAGCAAGATCCCAATATCTCAGTGTGTGAGAGTATGCTCAATCAATGTCAGCTTCTCGTAAAAATGTGATGTGTGTGTGTGTTTATCGTAGGAGACACAGTGACGACGGTTAGCGCCCACCACTTCGCTCCTGCTATTTTCTGCCACATCCTACAAATGAAGAATTGCTGGAAGTAAAAGTACAACTGTCACGGCCTCCAGGGTTCTCCATGTACCTCTGGCCACAGTTTCCAATTTTGAGATCAGTGCCTATTGTTCTCAGTGAATGACAAAAGATACATTTAGCTTCTGGCCACATTTACCTTTAGATCTGCATGTCCAGAAAAGTTGTTTTTACTTCCTGTGTGCTGCATTTCCAGGCTGTGGACAAATTTAGAAATGTTGCTTTGTCAAAGCATTTATACTGCTTACGTTTTGTCATTCATTTAACCCTCATCAATGTGTTTCATTGACATCTTACATGACAGATGTATACAAATTTGCATATATTTGTGAAGTGGAAATGAAAAGATACATAGTTTTGAGCTGAACCCTAACAAAATGTGGTATTAAATAGGAATGCACTGATGGGAAGATTTGAGCCGCGTTCGATATCTGAAATCATTAATACTGTTATGGCCGATTACTGATATTTTTTGATTTTATATAATTCTTCCTTTTCAGCCATAAAGACATTTTCTTTATGTTCCCCAATCCTCTGCAGCATCACATGCCCCACAAAAACTACAAGACCAACTCCCTCCCAAAACGTACAGAAAAACAGTAAAACGGTGGTGGCAAATATCGGTTAATAATATCAGCACATTTTTATTTATCGAGCCGATACCAGTATATTAAAATTACAAATTTGTGTAATGTATTTTATTTATTTATTTTTTTGTAAATCATTTTCAGCTCCAGTGTTGTGAAGGAATATCAGCTTGTAGTGATGAAACACAACGTAGTGAAAAGCTGCCAGGTCATGCTGAGTTTCAACATGGAAGGACTTTCTTGCTTTTTGTGTCTTGCGCTTACCTAATGTGTCAGGACTACTTGAACCTGTATGTTTACAGGTTCAGGTAGACTTTGTGGTGTGTTTCATGAAGAGTATGCACAAACACAAATACAGAGCTTTCTTAAAACTTATTTCCCCTGTGGTCCGGACCTCATGTGTACGTGTGAATACACTCACACGTATTCTGGTGTGGATCAAACAACCGGACCCTCTTTTTGATGTGGTCTTGGACCACGTCCAATGGACCAACGAAACTCTGATGCTTTTCATTTCTAGTGTGAATACAGTCTGACCTCGAACCAACTACGGGAAAAGTCTTTTTGGTCTTTACGAGCCATATATATATATATATGTATACTTTATGTATATTTATATTTTTTAGAAACTTGATCTCTTATAGTTATATTGGTATTATTAATATTTAATACCTTAGATGGAGTAAGTTGCCAACGAATAAGCTGTTTCCCCCTGGGGATCAAAAATGTATATTCTATTCTATTAAAAAATGGCGATAATTAATGTGAGTATTAATCTGACTCCTTTGTGCATATCAACCACCACACAGGGAGCAGGAACTCTGACTTTTGTTCATATTGAACTGAAACCCACTTATTATGTAACTCTACACAAACCCGTCCTTACAGCTGAACCTCGGCGTTCCTCTGCCAAGGTCGAGTCTGCAAAGCAAACGTGACCCTGAAAGCCAAACAGCAAATAAAACAAGACTCTGTTAAGAGTCACTGTCAGACTCTGTGACCTTTATTTTAGTCACATCCAGACAGACAGCTTAGTTCCCTGTTTCATTTTCACATTAGTGACCCCCATGCACGAACTTTCTGAATGACTGTGTTGCTGGAAAACTGTTTCTGGTCTATCAGTTGTTTCGTTTGTCTTTATCCGTCTTTTTGGCACTGTTTTGTGTTTCTGTTTGCATTCCGAGTTAAAAATCTGACAATAGCGCCGTATGGAGACAGTCACGCGTGTTGATAGCGTTGCTGGGCCATGTTCGCTTGGTATGAAGATGATAATCGCCTCCTAGTGTGTCAGCACTCTGTAATGTTCATGTCCTCCCGCTCTGAAGGATTCCAAGAACACTCCAGAGACCGACAGACACTGTCAACACTCCAGAGCTGCCATGTACATTCCAGCTACAGCACAAGTATTGTCCACCTGAACAGGCTGAGAGAGGAAGCAAAAATGTTCCTCTGCACTGGCATACACCTAAAACATAAAAAAACCAGCCCCATAGGAAGAGTCAAGGTCGGTTCCTGTTTTTGTACCTTCTCCAGTTCTTTATTAGTGTATAATTGCCAATCTCATAATCCCCAGTTTCCTCTACTGAAAACGACCGATTCACAAACAGCTCTCTGGAAAGTTCATGGAGTACAGTCAGGGGTGAGGAGAGGGGGGGTTTGTGTATAACTGATGGTCAGCATCCACCGACAGCCTCGTCCGTACTCAGCAGTTACTATCAGGCCTGAAGCCGGAAAGCCTGTTTGTCCGGCAGCGTGTCAGCAGGAAATCCATCACATTGTTTTCATTTACTGCCAGGAAGTTTAAAAGCAGCAGTGAGAATGCAAAAGTGTGAAAAATAAGTCGGAGAAAAGGGTGCGAGTTATTTTTGGGTTTCCAGGTTGCAAGTTTAGTCATTAAGATTCTGACTGAAGTGGTCACTCAGGGAGAATGTGGCTTTATCTCATGCTCTGTGCTCAGCAGGTCCTTCAGTTGTCGAAATGATCAATATTGACATATAATCGGTTTTAAAATGATGTATTATTGTACGTTTATTGTACACTTCTAATATTCCAAACATAGCAGCAATGCAGACACTAGCTGCATTTCCATGAACCATGAAATTGCACAAATTGAAATAAATTTGCTTAATGGAAACGCGGCAATTTCAGGGAAAAAAATCCAAAAAGGATAAAAAGGATAAGGTGGTTTTTCAGCTGTATTGAGATTTATTTCACAAAACAGCAATGGAAACAATTACTTCACATCATACAAGTCACATGATCAACAGCTGGACATTACCGTTGGCAGAAATGACAAAGAAGGCAACAGGAAGTAGTAGGAGGATGGTGGTTTGTTTTTAGGAGAATCTTTTGAGAATTTTATGTTTTAATTGAAGATGTTGAATCTGTAGCTCTTCTGTAAAATCGCTGACTACAATTAAAACCTCTCACAGGTACCCAGTGCCAAGTATAAACGGCTTGTCATTCTCTGATGGATGAGCACCAGCAGCATGCATGAATTTTATGTCCCGTGTCTCTTTACATCCAACGCTGCTATGATTTTTAGCCATTTATTCCATGTACCAACTTATCTACATGGGATTTTAATTAAATTTTCATTTAATAGAAACTCTGCTATTTGTGTGGAATGTGTGTCTTTCTGACATTAGCAGAATGTCTACAAAGATTTGCTCACATTTGTAATGGAAATAGGCATTCTTACATTTGTGCAATATTTTTGATAAACTTTTCATTTTTATTTAACACAAAAACAAACGAATGAAACATTGCAAACAAATTACTGAATAGAAATTCAAGTCATAATAGAGCTAAATTAGCTTGTTTTTCCAAGAATGACAAAGTGAAGTTTCAGTTTTAGGTGCACTGAAACACTCAGAATTTAAAACAGAATTATGGATTAAAACCTGTTCTTCATTTCTAGTTTAGATTGGTTGAGATCACTACAGTTTTATCCATTTTCTTACATCTGTGTGAGACTAACTGAAAAAGGGTCGCATCAAAAACCCACTCCTCTAAAGACTAGGACACAATGAGTCAGTAAAATAGCAAATAGAAATAAGCAAATAAAAAATAGTAGAATGACATGCAGTTTATTTGCAAGTTAAAAGATAAACATAGGTTTTGCATAAGCAGCTTCTTGTTACATTTTTGTCACTGCTTCCTGGAGTTGCCGTGTCACTTCCTGTAGTCTAAGAAAAGTGAGGCCAGTTCTGTGGAAATGAGTCCTAGATAAAAAGGCCGGAAATAAGGGTTCTTTTTGAAACAGTTAAAACCGCTAAAAGGTCATCAATTTCTAAATCAAGAGCTCCCTTTCGATGAAAACAGGAACTCAAGTTTAAAAGAGCAAAAACACAAAAACCACATCACACAAGCTCAGTTTGATTAAACATCCATCCATCCATCCATACATCCATACATCCATACATACATACATAGATAGATAGATAGAGTGTCACCAGATATATTTTGTAGAGTTTGAAGTTATCTTCTTCAATTACTGTTATTCATAGAACTTGAATTCACCCATATAGTTGAATTTGATTTGCAACTTCCTTATGCCCAAATATGGACATTTCTCCAGCTGGACATCCTGGACGAAATTGAGAAACTTATTAACCCACGGGTGTCCAAAGTGCGGGCCCTTATGTGGCCCTTGGAATTATTTAATTTGGACTTACTACACAATTCAAGAATGGCACAGATTTATTTCACCAGCCTGATGGTGATATATCTTTAAAACAAATTAAAAGGACATTAGCACTGATCAGAAAATAAATAAATGAAATTAAAGTGATCTTGAAATGGAAAATTTAAGCAACAATAAAAGCTATTCATCTTTTAATAACCAAATTTTTTGCATAAGTTTTAATTTTGAGTATTTAGTTTTTACAATAGAATTGTTTTAGCTTTTTTCGTAAGAAGAGATGAGATTTTTGCGACTACTTTTAACTTTACAGTTGTGGCAAATGAGCAGATATTCAGTCTGCTCAACAACTCGACGCTGGAAAAAACCCAAAAGGTGCTTCATCACAGTAACTTAGTTTAAGGTTGTGCACATTAATGTAAACAGGACACCACAGCTTTTTTCCATTACACATAAAAGGTGTAAGGCAATCATTGTCTTATATGTCACAAAACTGACGTTTCTACTAAAGTGCTTAACTTTTTATATCCACAGTGTGTGTGTCTCTGTGTGTGTGTGTGTGTGTGTGTGATCAGTGGTATTTGATACATTACAAGGACCCTTTTCCTAACACATGGAGACCAAAGACTCCACAACAAAGTGCTGTTTTAGGACTAAGGAGTGAACTGAGGTCAAGGTTTGTGTTAGGGATGATTTAATAAATTAAAGTCAATGGAAAGTCCCTGCAAAGTTAGAGAACTGTGTATGAGTGTGTGTAGTTCTGTAGCTATTCTATTTCTGACATATTTACTAACCTTCTGAAGACCAATGGGCCCTATGGAAACCAATAGCTGGTCAGGTTTAGAGGTAAGGTGTGAATTCAGTTTTAGTTAAGGTTATGGTTATGAATAGACTAGGGTTAAGGTAAATGTCTGTTTAGGCATAAATGCAGTTACTGAAATGAATGGAGGTCAATGCAAAGTCTTAACATGGGTAGAAATACAAACGTGAGTGTGCACGTGCTTGAACAAGATGTTATTTAATTTAGTTGGAACTATATAGATCAACTGAATTGAACAAATGCCAATTTCCACCTCGTGTGTTCCTTAGAGATGCTGGAACCGTTAAAACAGAGAATCGTGGGAATACCATCCATGTGGAATTATGAGATTCCATGGAAAAGAAAGCGATAGTTGTGTTCCTATACGTTTTCTGTTACTCTGCAACAAGATTACACCTGCCTATGTTGTTCTACGTGATTCATAAAAGGGATTATAACGCACTTGCTCATGTGAAACCTGTTTATTGTACCTGTATTTTTTTTTTCTTTTTTTCTGCACACTGCGTCATCGACCATAAATCATAAATCAGCTCGATGATCGACAACAAACAACTTGAAAAAGCCTCCGGCTCGTCATCCGTCTTTCCCAAGTAGCTCATCTCGAGATGCTGGAGATCATTGCCCCTGCAGGCGGCGGTTGCAGGCAGAAGCCTGAGCGTTGCCACACCACTGCTCTTTATTGGGTTTTCAGGAATGAGGAAGTGTGAGAGGCAGCGTCTTTACGGGAAGCCAGCCAGGCTGGGAGGGAGGGGCGAGTGGGAATGCACGTGGGCGGAGAGGTTATGACAAATATTTGTTATGACACACAGGAAGAGCTGGACGAAGAGAAAACAAACGAAAAAAAAAAACTGTGCAAAAGGTGGAAAGATTTAATTACATTTGAGCCTGGCTAATCACATTTTTCATCTTGCTCACTGTGCCGTTGGTCTGTTCACCCAACCTTTTCATCACCGTCATCATTATTATCATTGTCGCTGTTGCTACTTGCAAGCTCTTGGCAAGGCAATAACAACTGCTTATTGTGAAAGTAATTCTATTTGGCAAAAGCCTGGAACTGTACAGAGTAGGAATTACTGTAGCTGGAGGCAATAATACACCCTGTTCCGTTTCACAATGCCATCAAAAGAAAACATGTTCCACTTTTCAGTAGAACTGACAAATACTACGACATGGAGAACACACAGAAGCCTGATCACAGTTCACCATTCCTGGAGCAAATTATTGATCTAAACTGCATGTTCTCCTCCCTTTTATGGTCACTTTTTTCCCTGCAAGTCCAGATCCTCTTCTGATTGGGACTGTTTGTCCTCAGATGACAGGGAGTGGGAGCATTCTAGCGTCCCTTGGCTAACAGATCTTGGCAGAAGCCGGCGCGGTGTGCAGAGTGGTGAGTCAGGTTGGGAGGAATGCGGCACTCCCACAGCATCCAGCACGGTTCTCACAGAGGGATGGACGCTGAAAGAGGGGCTGACCTGCACAAGATTTCTCTTCCTAATCCCATCTGGTTTAACGCCTAAATCCTGACTGGGTTCCAAAAAAAAAAATCCCCCCTGCTGACCCAGTCTGGCCGTTTCCCCCTGGTGGGTGGTTCAGCCTTCAGGTTATTGACTATTCCTCAGATCTGACATACCTGAATGCATTTGATGTGGTCCTAAGCTATTTGTGGTTCTGTCTCATCAGAATTAAATGTTCCCTTCTAGAACTGAAGCTACTTATTAGACTCTTGTACTAGAATAAAACACAGGAGTTTCTCAAATGTTGTTCCAGGCAGACCAAACCTTCCAATGTATGCAGTACTCATTGTTTTATTAGACGTTTATTTAATAAACAAACACAGAGTAGCTTTTAGTTGTGAAGAGGAAGTAAATGGTATGATGAACCAACAGTATTCACAGAAGAAATCCATGACATGTTGAGATCCCCTCTAAAAATGAAGATAGCCTCCTGTTTTAATAGTTCAAACATCACATGTACCTTAAAGGGTCAGTATTATCTTTTTTTCCAGGCACTTAGTGCAATTTTATAGCACAATCAAGACACTCTGTTACCTTCACTAATTAAAACACTGTATATGTCAAACAAGGCTTAAAAGAAATTGATTTAACACCTTGAAATTGAGTCTCTGTCTTTTTAAGAAGCTTCTGCTCTTTCTGAAACTCTGTCTTCAGGAAGTCATCACAACACAACTCCTCTATTAACCATTTAACAACATTTTTACCAGCGTTGCTCTGAGAAGTCGCTTGTAAGATGAGCTCAGCAGACACAGGTCCACCAGGTGTTTGCTAATTGCTGCTGGCTAGTCTGAAGGAGCTGAGTGGAGAAGGGGAGCTCCAGGAGTTGGAAGTTTGAAGCTTGAAGGTGGCGCTAGGTCCATCCAGGTGTTTTGCACAGCTTAATGGTTGCCATGGAGATTAAAGGATTTCTCACACATGGATGAAAGAATTTAGGCAACATTCCTGGTATGTTCTTTTAGCAGCTAGATAATGTTATAACATGATGGAAAGCTCACAAATATATACTGCCCCTTTAAAGGAAGTTTAAAGGGGTTAGTTGACTAGCTTATTGCACAGTGAACAATGCCAGATTGAAAACATTTCTCAAACTCTTTGGTAACATAATGAGATAAATGGACATTTGCTGTGAAAACCCAGAGACACAACATGAGCTAAAAACAAACCATCCACAATAGCTAGCAGAACTTTTTTGTGGGGTAATTCTGCCCGGAACCACTTATTTGAACCTCCTAAACCTTCCCTTCCCATAACCTTTCAGTTTCAAGGATCCGCTGCCTCCCCCTTCCGCAGCCTATCAGCTGCTCAGGGAACCGTCACAGAGAAAGTCAGGGTCACCCCCCGGTGCAGACAAGTTACTCCTACTACCCTGGAAACCCAGCAAGCATCCTGGAGACAAACACTGAGCCGCTGAGTAACCACGGTCAGGTTGTGGACTCCCACAGTTCCCAGCCAGGCCTGGGAAAAATACTCACTGAAAATAACAAAGACAAATAACAGAGAAGAGGATGTTGGAGGGTGTTTGATGAAAAGCTCCAGTCATAAAAGTCCTCATTTCATTCTGGGTTTGAAAGTTCCTTTTTATTTGTTTTCCTCTGGCAGAAAGCAGAGAACTGTGGTCATCTGTGTTTCTCAAGGGCTTTGAGATAATTTGGCCCGGATCCAAATGAAGCCCGTTCACACTGCTGGGGTTTGGATGGCTGCCTACAAGTGCAGTAAAAGCTGCTGGTTTTAAACTCATTGTGACTTTGAATCAACATTTCCTCAGCACTTGTTCACTGTTCTAGAGACATGGCTGAAATGTTTTTCTAGTTCTTTTAATACTACCCTCACAACACATTTGGCTTTGTTGGCAGCTAGGTAGCCAAGCCATTACCTTTCTGGGAAATTCTGCTTGATTCTCATCTCTCCTCACTCCTCCTACTCCCATGGAGCTCAATTTCTCAAGTTGAATTTCATTCAGTGAACAGAAGGAGTTGTGAACAATGTCAACATTCCGTAATGTTTTAAATTTGCAACCTGCCTATGACTGCAGTTTGGTAATTGCAGCGGAAGAAGTGAACAATGTCAATTCAGACTGTGTTAGCCCCACCTCCAGATAGTGAGCAATAAAGTCAGAGAGAGAAATGTTTAAGACATTTTATTGCTGGCATAGACGTGGTGGGCCTATTCACCATTGGGTTGTTTGCAGCACACGCGGTTAGTAGGAGATTCTTAAAGAGACAGAGGCAGATTTCAAAGTGTCAGATATGGATATGATGCAAAGTCAAATCTCTACAGCATTTTCATGACCACTGAAGATAACACAGTTACTTGATTGTGCTAAAAATGGCGTAAATGGCTAAAAAGGTGGGTACTACGAAAAATGCATAGTACCCACCGTTAAGTCGTGTTAAAATTAAGGCTGTCTTCCATAACTCTACCAATCAATTTTTTTAATGAGTTGTAGAGGTCAGATGAGAATGGCTAGACAGGTCTGAGATGATGGAAAGGTAACCCTAGTTCAAAAAAACAAACATTTACTACAACCAAAGTGTGGAGAATACCATCAAACCTCGACGCAGATGGGCTGCAGCAGCAGGAGACCACAACAGATACCACTCCCGTCAGCGAATCCAAGGAAACTAAGGCTACAATTCAAACAGGCGCAGCAAAACAAGTGGAAAACATTAGCTGGTCTGATGAGTCTCATGCTCAGCCGCAACATTTAGACGGACAGAATCTGGTCCAAAGAACATCAAAGCATGGATCCATCCGGCTTTGTTTAACCCTTGTATGTAGAAATGGGGTCCAACCGACCCCACAAACGTAAGACTTGTGTCATTTACCATAGTCCTCTATGTTTACCTCAGTCCTCACACGCACAAGGGATAACTGGCTCAGGCTGCTGCTGGTGGTAAACTGGTGTGGAATGAGATGTTCTTGGCACACTTTGAGTTACTTAGCAACAGTTATCCTTCAATTAAAACCTACTGCCTACCGGAATATTGTTGCTAAACACGTCCATCCCTTTATGACCCATCTGCTGATGGTTACTTCCAGCAGGATCATTTGCCATCTGACAGAGCTTGAATCATCTCAAAATGCTCTTCACATTGAAGTGTCTTTGAGATTTTGTTATGGGAGAACCTACAAGAACAGCGTGATACTATGAAGCCAATGTGGAAAGTTTCTGACACCATGTTGAATCTATGCCATGAAGAATTAATGCAGTCCTGAAGGAAAAAGCGATACTGGCAAAGGTACCTAACCAGCATTAGATTGAACAGTAGTCCCAGGCTACAAGAGCAGATCAAACCATCCTCACCAATCCAAAGTCCTGTAGGTAGGGGCGAGACATGACATCTCAAACAACAGCTTCCAGTCCCACAGAGAGGGGAAATGGGTCTTCCACTAGATGCAGAATCTTATATCTCTGTGCACTGAAACTTCCTCCAGTTATGTCCGATGATGTCAACCATCAAACCGCCTTCGCCAGTAGCAGTTTGGCATTAGCAGAGATTTTGGGAAGCCTTCTCCAAGACACAGCCCTTACATGAAACTCTCGCTGAACCCACAAACGTATTCTCTTTACAAACGTGGCACCATTTAAAGAGAATTAAATTAGCTTTTCTGCCTTAGATTTGTTGCCATGAAACATTGTTACAACAAATAAAAAGAACCCAAATACAAATAATTTCTTTCTTGCCCTGCATTTGGAAGAAGTAGTAAAGATTTTATGAAACCGCAAAGTTTGTCAAAACCTGTTAGGACAAGGAATAATGATTTCGTTTTACTGCTATGACTAATGTAGCTGAAGACAAATAAGGACAATTGTTGATCAAGCTAGTTGCTGGTTTATGTAAACTTGCTACCTGATGCTTATTTTCTGTTTGGGAATTTTTATTTCAAGTTGATGTCACAATTCACATATAAAGGGTTGAAACCTGCCAAATTAATGAGTTATTCATTGTCAGAACTTCCATTTGTCTGGTAATATATTTTACCACTGAAACAGTAATAACAACAATTAAAACCTTTTGCAAAAACTTTTTGGTTTGCTTTCATTCTAGGAGGAGAAGTCACTCATACACATGAATGTTCAAAATGACAGTTATTTACTCAGTAATGTCTTTTATCAGCAATGAGTGATCTATGCGGGAAACAAATATTGCACCAGGTTCAGTTGCCCAACATGGTGGTACTCTGTGTTTACACAGGCCTCGTTGTCCCGCTCTGTTCAGGCTTGCAGGAGCGATGCGACCACGGAAGGCCACGGAACCGTGGGATCCACTCTGACTGTTGAGAGAGCGCTGAGGTGGGGCAGAAAGCTGCCCTGCCTCGCCCTCCCTCTCCCATTACACAGCTGAGTCATTCACAAAAATGTGAAAACAAAGTCAACAACAGAACGGCCTTCGTGGGACTGTAAGCTGAGTAAGAATGACAGATGGATTTACTCACACATGAAAACACAGGAAAGCATTCCCATTCAGTGAAGCAAAGCGGCTCATGAAGAAAAGGTGTGAATCATCTTTTTATTAGTACATTTTATGCTCTGCTGCTTTCTTTTTTTGCAGGACAAATAGTTGGTAAAAACTGGAGCTACCTAAGAAAGCTCTATTTTTGGATGTAGCGTATCCATGTCTATCATTAACACTGTGACAAAAGAAGCAACACTAATAAAAGGATGACTACTTCCAATTATAAGTTTTTGTTTTGGTCTTTCAGTTAGCTATGGGTGAGGCTCAGTGAAACTGCAGTGTATTGTTGTGTTGTTACTTTTGTTTCTCTGGTATTGTATGTATAAAGTGTGCAGGACAATAAATATTTGTCTATAAAGAAACCAAGGCTGCACCGAGATTCATTGGTTTGTAGTTGTACCTCATAAGACATTTCTTCATTGTCAAGTATGACCCTATACCAGCTGTGTATCCATTACAAATGTGCACAAGTCTTTGTCTAGATTACTACACTGAAAAAAAAAAATAATTTGCAGTTGCAGTATTTCCATTATATAAGAAATTAAATTAAAATCACATGTGAATAAGCTTGTTCATGCAATAAGTCATTAAAAATTATGGCAGCTCAGTCAAAATTCAATCAGACAGTTGTTTTCAAATATATTAATATCCCAGCCATGGCGCCAACGCTCATCATCCGTCAGTCATTATTCAGGCGTTGGAGTGGCAAGACCCTTATACCTGAGAGTGACTACAGAAGAGTGATGGATTCAACATGTTGGAAAGAAGAAAACTTATGAACTGTGTTGCTGTGAGCGCCGTGGTGGAGCCTGTCTTCTTTGTCGTTTTTGACAGCAGTAACATTCTAGCACAAAAACTATTTATGAAAAAGAAAATTCAAATTTTTTATAGAATCGGTATGAATTTTGTTTTGTTTTCAACCTTTTTTGTTGTTGATTGTTGAATTTGTGTGTTCAATGAATTAACAGCTATTCGGGCACATTTGGTATAATGAGGCATAAGAAAACAAATACTTTAACATGCAGCTATAAATGAGAAAGGTAATCAGATCAAGCAGAGGACGGTGGAAGGAAGGAGTTTAATCCATATCCAAATATGGATTAAACGTAAAGTGTTCATTTGAGAAACATTTCTTGATTTAATTAACTACTACCACTTTATCCTGTCCAGTGTCGCAGCTTGACTGGAAGCTGTTTGAGGTGTGACAGTGCAAAAAGAAGCTATGTAGGATTGGACCGAGCTGCATTTCATCACTGAGGCGAAACAGAACCAGACAAGTCATGTGCTGTTGAGAAATCCAGTTTTGAAACTGCAACAGCTTTGTGCATCTGCCCAAACATTACATCCCTCCGTGTCTGGTCAAAACATGTGCACTCATTTTCTATTTAACCACCTTTAATTGTCTGTATGCATCAGCAAACAACAAGGTTTTAATTTTGACGCCTGGAGGTATTTTCCTTGCTCAGTTATTATTTTTTGAATATATGTGGTATCAAATCCACGTCAACGTGTAAAGCATTTTGTAGCAATTATATTTTCACACTTTACAAACTTTGATGTATTTAAGTTTTTACTTCAACACAAAGTAGTGTGTTAATTGTAAAATAAACAGAGAGGTAAATAGCTGAACTTTTTTTCTTTTTTGAATATCTAAAATAAGCTTTACAAAGAATTCAGGAAAATATAGAAAACAGGCACAAATAATTCCACAGAAAAATCTTCAAATATGCAAGTCCTCAAGTATTGAGCTACAAATAGGCACTGGTCTACTTTAAAGATAAAAAAAATTCTCCCCTAGTTAGACCAAGTGATACTCCTTTTACTGAATACTTGGCAAAAGTTTTGATTGGTAGAAAGTTTCTCAATCTGACATTTACTCCTAAAATGTGAATGACTATCGCTGGCAGGTCAGCGCGACCCCCCTCCTCACCCCTCATGCCCCACACACACATATAGAGGATGAATCATCAGTTGGACAAACAATGAGGAAGAGGTGGGCTGAAGCTGAGCAGGGACATCAGGAACACTGTAACTTTATGAGGAGGCAGTTCGTCTCGACCTTTCTGGAGCATCATACCCTCAGTTCTGTTGGACCGAGTGATACGACTACTGACCAGCAACATCAGGCGCCAATACCTGTGTGTGTGCGTGTGCGTGCGTGCGTGCGTGTGTGTGTACCTGTGTGTTCCTTTTATGAGGTTAAACTGACCTTGTTGAGAGAGAAATTATGGAGGAAACTGATGCTTTTAATTTGAACTGGCAGCTTGCTGAGGATTGTGGCAATTCAGTTTGTTTTTTCAACACGGAGACTGGCTTTTATTTTATTTTTGGGTATTAAAGCTTAGATATGAATCACTTGGATGTTTCAGACAAGCTTTGAGAAGGTGCATGGTTCATAAATCTTGATTTTAAACCAAGGTTACTGAAAAACAATGCAAATGACCCATCTGATGCTGCTCTGTTAAAAAACAGCTTCTCTAAAAGCCCCTCTGTTGCACATAAGAAGGAAAAAAGTGAAGCCCTGCAGTAGGTGTTTGTTTATTTTTGTTATGCATTATCTAATGCAGCTATGTATACCATTTCTGGTGCTGATGCATTTGCGTATATATTTTTAAAGTCTTTTAACTCATTTGGAAGTTGTGATAACATCATACTTCTCAGAAATCTGGAAACTTAGAGCACTTTCAGCATAATTTTTTTTCAGAAACAGAAATGTCTTGGTGCATCAAAGAAGAAATTGGAAATGTTTGTCTGCTACTCTGAACTGTCATTGAATCGAGCTGTTCGATATAATTAATTATTTTTAATAAATGCAGTAAGGCTTAATATCAGACTTAGATTAAGACTATCGTGCTCCCAGTGGCTGCTTCCTTGTCACATGATGCTTTATCCATTCTGAAGCTAGCTACTGATTAATGACGTTCCAGCACCGCTTCCTGAGCTGTTGATGCTAGCAAATGAAAAGAATACTACTCATATTAGCTTTGGAAAAGGCTGGTCATCCACTGGATTGTCTACTTCCTCTGCTGTCCATTAGCATGTATAGGCTAGCATTAAACTTGGATAAGTTAGCATTAGCCTTGGACTGGCTAACAACTAACATTCCTAAGCTGGTCACCTTACTGGATTGCATAATTCCTCTGCTGTCCATTAGCATTGATAACTTAACAGTAGCCTTGAACATGCTGGTGTCAGCTTTGGATAGGCTAGCTATTAGCCTTACATAGGCTAACAGCTACCATGCCTTGACTCAAAGATGACTCATATGTTTTCTTTAAAGAAAACTTTATTATCAAGAGAAATGGTTGGCATACAATATCTGCAAGCGTCATACATTATTGAAATATGTTCTTTTGACAAAGTTTTCCATAAACCAACATGGCATCATGCATAAATATTACAGAGCTAAAGTTGACGTCTGATTTGGCTAAAGGGAAATTCCATCTAATTGTTTACTATCTTGTTCATCTTTAATTTGCCTTAGCTTAAAATCTTCAATGAACATGAACTAATTTATTCCACACTAAACGCACAAGATGTATTTTGTGACTTATGAAACCTTTATTTGGTTAGTGAAAGCTCAGTAAAGGGCCATATTGGTAACACTTTATTTGAAGGGGGTTGAATAAGACTGACATAACTCCTGTCATAAACATGAATAAGCCTTCATGAATATTTATGACTGTTGTCATAAAGCATCATTTAGTCAATTATGACACTTTTAATACAAAGTTGACATTATTCAAAATGTCTTTGTTATGACAACTTCACAATAACCAAGAAATCATTACTGATATAAATTTGTTAGAAAATAATTACTGATTTCACTTTAAAAATTAGGTAACTTTATGTTATTAAAGGTAAAGTTTAAACAGTAATGATTTCTTGGTTAATGTCAAGTTGTCATAACAAAGACATTTTGAATAATGTCAACTTTGTATTAAAAGTGTCATAATTTACCGAATGATGTTTTATAACAACAGTCATAAATATTCATGAAGGCTTATTCATGTTCATGACAGGTGTTATATCATGTTTATGAAAGTGTCATAACAGTCTTATTCAACCCCCTTCAAATAAAGTGTTACCGCCATATTAGTGCATCCACAAAGTCTTATTGATGCACTAAACATTAATACCACACAGTGGTGTTGAGCCTGTTCCCACCAATCCACACAACATGCAGGACAATACACGGTTACATGTGTGTTCTAAAATCTGTGTCTTGTCACATGGAAACCAAACATATGACAGTAATAATCTACAGTGAGTTGAAATATTTGCTACATGTGAAACACGTTAAGGGGAAAGATGTTAAGCATATCCAACGAAAGTAAATAACTACTTTACTACAGTTAGAACAGACTGATGCTGTAGTAACATGGCAGAAATCTACTCTAACATGCCGTTAGCTTGGCGCTAACAGCATGTTTCTACAAACGTTCAGTTCATCATCGCCTCATCCAATCAAAGAACACCAGTGGGACCGGTGGTGTATTGAGATGCACCTGTGATATTTACTCTGACTTTTTAAAACAATTAACACCACTGTTTGCATGGACTATTCTGATTGGATATAGGCAATAATGTAATTAAAACTTAAAGTAAGTCAACAGCTTAATACTTAGAAGACTTTATTTACAAATAAGGTTGATTTAGTGCGATTCAGCTTGTAATCTTTTAATCAATTTGGATTCATTTAAACATAAATTATTAACTTTATACTGTAACTACCTCAAAATTATCCGCCCAGGTTGTTATCTAATACATTCTTCAATGTATAATGCTTTGACCACATTTTATAGCTGATAAATCCAAATTGTTTCCGTTTCTCAAAAGCATAAGTAACAGGCCTAACCAGCGCGTCCATGAGTTCCGGTTCATC
This sequence comes from Poecilia latipinna, assembly GCF_001443285.1. Taxonomy (NCBI): domain Eukaryota; kingdom Metazoa; phylum Chordata; class Actinopteri; order Cyprinodontiformes; family Poeciliidae; genus Poecilia; species Poecilia latipinna. The sequence goes on along the minus strand of NW_015112879.1, from coordinate 184,246 downwards.
CTTCCTGTAAGTGTGAACAGGAATGTGTGCCTGCATCTATATCAGGCAGATAAGGAGAAGACAAGCCTGTACAGATGGAGACAGTGACAGAGAGAGTGAGAGGAAGTTCCTGGCAGCATTAGCCAAGAGATCTGCGTCCAGCAAGTGGAACAAGCACAGGGGGCCGATTACGGAACCCTTCTGATTTCTGTTTCTCTATCACACAAATGAGGCCGCGGCTCTCGGCTTACAGGAATGAGTCGAAGACGAGCCAATCAGCTTTCGGCCGCGAGTGGGCCGGTGGCGTTCCTGCCACTGAGCTGCATTTAGAAGAAATGACACTGACTCATTATCGCACATGGGGTCTTCTTGTGGACAAGAAAAAAAAAAACTTGTTATCGAAAGTGTCTTTTTCTAAACGTAGTGTTGCTGTGTAGATGTGAAAGCTAGCTCACTCTGCAGACCCGAGCTTCGCGGTGACTCAGTGCTGGACTGAGGCAGTCAAATGAACTCTGCAGGGTAACAATGACTCACCATGCAAATATCCGGCTCTGTGCTCTGTTTCTAAGTCAGGGGGATTTGCATTTGATAGTCCTTTAAACGAACAATACCACAGAAGAGGTATGCAGATGTGCAGGCAGACACAGAAAACATTTTGAATAAACTAGCTTGACATTTTGAAGAAATAGGAAGATATTTAGAGATGTTGGTCGCTCACTGCTGACTCAATGAGGTCAGACAGGTTTAAAAAAAAAATAGAAGAAAAAAAAATACAAGTTAGCCTGTAACAAGACTTCCGCTGTTCTACCTAGAAGAAGTACTGCAGGAACCCATTAAATGTGGAATGCATGCAAAAGGCCGTGTGGAATAAAACTAACTCTGAACACAGCGTCTCCAAGATGAAACATGGCAGTGGCAGCATCATGCAAAGACAGGGAAGGTTGTTCATATTTGCTTTCTATCCAAGAATATTGGGTAACAGTTTTATATCTGGACGTACAAATATTTGAGAGACGTACCCAAAAAAAAAAAAAAAACGAAGCACATTCATTAGGACCAGGACTTTACCATAATTCATTTTGATTAACTAATAAAGCAGGTTTTAACATGTAAATTTTTTTAACACAATTAATTGTGCTAATTTTTAATTGTGGTAGATCTGTAAATCTGACACAGAAGCGACAGACAGCGATCGAAGACGAAGCCATGGGGGTTCATTTCTGTTTCAAAAAAACGATCTGATGGGACACCGGAAACGATTAGCATTGTGTTCAAACTGTGCTAAAGGAGTTAGCCTAACATAGCATCTCGATGCTAAACATGATGCATCAGCACAGACTTTCCCAACACTAATGTCCACATTGCTAATGTCTGATTGTGGAGTAACCTAAATAACAAATTAAAAACAATCAGTATCTTTGTTGTTGAGCTCATTTGTCTATTCAATACTCTCGCAGCAAAAGTGGTTTTTGAATAGTTTATTTTGAGATATATTGTTTTTTGATTAAAATGTCACTAATTGTGATTAATTAACTACAGACCCAGCAATTAATATGATTAAAAAATTGAAATCGAGTGCCACCATTTAGTACTAATGTGCTCCAATGGTCCAAAGTCCAGATCTAAATCCAATCAAGAATCTGTTGCAAAACCTAAAATCTGACTTTAGTAGACAATCGTTTGTATCATTTTTCTTTCCACCTTGCTGTATTCCTCTGCTCTGTGTTCTATCACGCTGAACCAAGGAGGATGAATGTTTGTTTAGTGTCCATTCTGCAGTCCACTGGCCTGCTCAGTAAGGAAAGCAGAACTCTTTTCTTTTGGCGGTAATTTTCAGATGTTGAGAGCGGCGCTAGCTGACGCGCAAGCACCCAATAAGCAGGCGGTTCTCAGAATGACAGGGGAAGCCATCAGCGGTATCATTCGTGGAAAGCTAGCTGTGGTCTCTTTCAGAGAAATGCTATGTGTGTGTGTGTGTGTGTGTGTGTGTGTGTGTGTGTGTGTGTGTGTGTGTGTTTTCACACTACTTTGACAGAAGAAAACTGCAGCAGATCAAAAGATTCGACCTTTTGTTTTCATGCTACAGATGGGATTTTATTTTTAGCTTGTATTTTTGGTGTGTGTGATCTCCGTCTATATTTAACCGATTTTAAAAAAAATCCATGCAGAGAGACTTTTGAATCCGAAGGGAAATGGGCAGACATACGGACTAAAAGCTTTGCATGAGCTGATGTGAGACTAAACAGAACTGATATACCACAGATTAGAGGTTTCCGTGTGAGTTTTGAGCTTGCAGCTTTACTTGATCGGTAATTTAGGACACAATAGGGGTGAGCACTAGAAAAGCCCTTCAGGCATTACCTGCTTTCTTCAGAAATTCTGCGTCATAAAACAAACATTACTGAGATGTAATTGTCTTTACCTGCTGAAAGTAGATAAATGGAAGATTGCTTTTTAATTCACGCAAAAATAAATTCTTTCTTAGATTGTAGCTTTTTTGCTTGTCAGTGTGCTGTTGTTCTTAAAAAGCACAAAATGTACAGAAAACACTTTTGCCATAGGTTAGGTCAAAAATCAGAGACAAATTCTAAGTAAATGGTGCAAAGACACAGCAGCATCGTCATAGCAACTCATTTACAGCTCATTAACATCCAAATGACACTAGAAGCAAAGTGAAGTTTTAAAAAAAACAACAGTTTGCCCAGTTTAAATGCTGATCTAAAATGAATGGCTCCCAATCTAACTAATAAACACATTATATTTTAAATATATGGTAATGGCAACTGAAACAAGAGAGGAAAACAACTGTAGTCTGTTATCATCTTAGTTCATTATGATCCACTGGTGTTTGGACTTTAGTTTCAGCTTTTTTCTGTCTTTATATTCAGTTTGGTTTAATTCAATTCAAAAATACTGTATTGACCCCAAACGGAAAATTAAATAATGTTGTAACTGACTTATTCAAAAAAATTCTTCAAAGAGTTTTTGTAGATGGTGTTCCAAAAGCAGGAATCAGATGATAGTGCAAGGCATTCTGGGTAAAAACAACTAGAACATGTGCTAGTGGGAGAAATGGCTCGTGGTATGGAGGACCAAAACTGACATAATAATAAATAAAAGAATAAATATATAAATAAAATAATAAATATATATCGAACATAAATAAATAAAAGAATAAATATATATAAATAAAAGAATAAATATATATCCAACATAATAATAAATTAAAGAATCAATATAAAAATAAAAGTAGAAATATATAAATAAAAGAATCAATATAAAAATAAAAGTAGAAATGTATAAGTAAAAGAATCAATATAAAAATAAAAGTAGAAATATATAAGTAAAAGAATAAATATATATTTTGATAAGAAATAAAAGCATAAATATATATTTCCATTTGCTGTATTTATTTCTGTATTGTTTTCTGTATTTATTTCTGTATTATTTCCTCGCTGTATTTCTACTTCGTCGATATGTAAATGAGATGGGCAGCCTTCTACGTCCAGCTCTCTATTGGTCAATAAACAGGAAAGAGAACGATCCGTGTGCAGATCGATTGTGAATGCCTGCCTACGTGGCGCTTTCGGCCTCAGTTCAACAGTCCTCAGGAAACCTGACTGAAAAATTCACGAATACTCATTATCTTAAGGACACAATAAAAGGTAAGGTTAATAACAGCATATATGTGTTAGATAGCTATTACTCATTGTCAATTCACCATTCTCTCACTCTGTATAAAATTTACAGACTCCGATCGGAGAGTAAACCAGCTAGCAGCAGCTATAGCCACAGTTAGGAAAAATATACACCGCTCTGTAAGTACTGTAACGTTTAGAGATTCACTTTATTTATCAACTTTAATAATACAGCATTTAAGTGTTAGATAACCATTATTACTCATTGTCAATCCACCATTCTCTGACTGTATATATAATAAACAGCCTCCGATCGGAGAATAAACCAGCTAGCAGTAGCTTTAGCCACAGTTAGGAAACATACACGTATACCGCTGCCTTTCAGTGCTGTGTTGTTAAGTTTCACAAAAATCACTTGCATCTTCCAACACTGTTGTTTAGAAAAGCATTTTAAATATTGATTTAACCTGTTGGTCTCAGGTTGTCATTCACAATGACAGGGGTGTCAAACTCCAGTCCTCAAGGGCTGCTGCCCTGCAGTGTTTAGATGTGCCACAGGTAAAAAATAGTGGAATGAAATGGCTTAATTACCTCCTCCCTGTGTAGATCGGTTCTCCTGAGCCTTGCTAATGACCTAATTATTCTTTTCAGGTGTGGTGCAGCAGAGG
>NW_015112879.1:173600-175168 GCF_001443285.1 Poecilia latipinna | reverse complement strand
TTTAAATATTATTATGTTGGATATATATTTATTCCTTTATTTATATATTTATTCTTTTATTTATATATTTATTCTTTTATTTATTATTATGTCAGTTTTGGTCCTCCATATGTGGTCTTTTACCAAAGACAAAAGAGAAATCCTACAACTGCTAAAATCTGTCACCACTCCATTTTTGTTTGCATTTTGTGGCTCAGTGTCTTCTTCAGAGGTTTCCGTGTTATTTCCTTCAGTTGTTCTTGGTGCAGCGCCCCCACAGGCGAACATGGGAATAAGTCCTTCAAAGCGTTTGTTTTGAGACAGTGCAGTGTGAAAGTGAGACACAGCAGCTGAAAATGTAACAAATGTTGCAATTTTGGTCCCCAGACGAACTGAGTCTACTGATATATCAGATAGATGCTCAGATAGAATCATATATCCAAGCATCTCAGAATATTTCACAAAATATTAGCCTTCCTGAATGAGTGCTGTTTTCTTGTGATACAAATGAAAGTGTTTCCTTAAGGTTACTGAAGCGGTTTGTAAACTCGTGGAGTCTTTTCCACCTTTTTATTATCCCGCTTGCCCCTCCATCTCCTCAGACCCCAGCAGGTAAACACACATTGTCTCATCCTGACAGACACTAACTGGGACTGATGAGAACAGCAGGTTTTTTTTTCACCCAGCCTCATTTGCTGCAGCTGTAAATCTTTTCCTGGCTGTAGGTGGGGTCCAGCGCTGTCTCCAGAGATTAACACCGAGTCCAGGAACTGTCACCCGTCCAACTTAAAGGACCCTCACAACTGATTAAAGCCACAACTCTTATCAATCCAAGACAACAGGAGCCCTGATGGGTCACATCCTGCAGGTCAACATCACATCACCACCCTGGTGTCCAGATTAATCCGTGTGTAAATTTGCAGCCTGTTTGGAGGATTGAGGAAGACATGCAGTTGAATCATCTTTCAAAATGGCAGAGAATTATTATGCACTGTTTGGATTGTTGAAATTATTTGCTTTTAGGCTAAAGAAAGACAGATAACTTAATTTTTTAATATAGTTATTTAATGCATCAAAAGGAAACACTTGAGTAACCTCTTTTATTTTTCTCACATAAACATATAAACAGTATGCATAATTGCTGTAATGCCACAAAGCTCCACCGCAGATACCACAGGGGACTTTTGGACCACTGGACGTTATGTCACCCAGACCAACTGACCCACAGGGAAAACAATAAACTGACATGAACTTTTTGCGTACTTCCAGATGTTATACGAGTCACCAGCATAAGAAACCCCCAAGATTCAATCTCATTTGTTTAAAAAATGCTTTGTTTATCCCAAAGGGAAGTTAAGTATCATCTTTACTCATCATCCAAGTACCTTTGAGAATCGTTGTGTTGCTGTAATGTTGCAATGAATCTGAAGAGACCTCTGACTGAAGACTGCTGCAGAGATCATATTCCACAGTAACATTTCCTGGGTTATATCATCAGTTGTTGCTCTGATAATCCACTTCTTTTGCTTTTGTTGCTTGTCTTTAAAGAGGCAGTATAATGCATTTTATTATAAAAATGCTATAAGTAT
>NW_015112879.1:154973-169474 GCF_001443285.1 Poecilia latipinna | reverse complement strand
GTTCATTTTTGTCCTCTGACAGAGGACAAAAATGAACTACTGGTAGTCAGGAGGCTATCTGGCCATATGATTAGAAAGTTGGGCAGAGAGACATTGGAGTCGGAGACATCATGATCTATGGTTTGAATGTCCTTCTTCTCTCTCTTTGCTCCTTGGTCCTGTTCTATGTCCATGAATCCTCTTTTTCTCAACTCCTCTGGGATTTGGGGTCAGGTATTATTTGAGCTAATCAGCTGCATCCAGTTGTAAAAACAATTCGTTGTTACCACATTTTCTCATCGTAGCAACTGTCCGAATGTTTTTTTTTTTTTTAAAAAAACATCCACACTCCAAAGGAAATAATTGTCCAAACATGCAACGTCTTGACCAAAGAAGCTATAAGCAAATGTCAACAAGAACAAATCAGAACTAGCATCACAGAGGAATGCTAGCATGCTACCACCCAATGTGCCACCATGGAAAATTTGCTTTTTGTTGGTTTTTTACTTCTCATTACTGCCATCCCAGAGAGAAACCTGCTGCCTGGACTGTTACATACCTGTGCTGAGAGAGATGACCTGATCCCCAAGGCCAACCCAAAGGACTCTGGCCAATATTCCTAGACTTAAGAGAAGGAGGTTTGGTGTCTGTGGTGTCTGTGTGTGACCTGAAAGGCTGACGTCTTCAGAATCAAAGGTTGGACCGCTTTTGTTTCCGGCCACAGTGAGACTGAAGGACAGCAGGTGTCCACTGAACAGGAACTGAACCTCTTTTTTCTGCCTGCCCTCTCGCTTCCGTTCTTGTACAGACGACTATAAATCAGGGAAAGAAGAAGTTTTCCACATGGAGGTTTGACAAAATAATCTGCTAAAGATTTTAGAGCTTGTAGAGCATGACTTGTTAAATTATTATTATTTGGTAAATGTTCTCATTTTTCTGACCTTTGTGTTCTGGTCAGTAGTAGTAGATTGTTTGTCTCACGTTGTACATTGTTATGTTTGTGCAAGTTTGGTTTCTTAACATCAAATACTTTAAGATTTAATAAATTTTGTCCAAGCAGCAGAACCAAACATGGAGAAACAGCAATCGGCTTTCATGCACCACAAATCTGAAATAAACTTCCAGAAAACGGCAAAGCAGATGAAACACTGAGTTCCTTTGAATCCAGACTGAAACTCACCTGTTTAGAGTTTCCTTTGATGAACAATGACTGGAACATTAATGAATATATTTGATGTGCATTAGCTTGATGATGGCATTTGACAAAATGTGATGTTGCTTGTTTGCTCTTCCCAACATAATTGGTTATTTATTCATTAAAGTTCTTTGAACTGCGCTGTTGCTGGAATGTACTAGACAAATAAGCTTGACTTGATTTACAAGAAAGGATATGCGAATGGGACTATAGTTGCATAATTAACAGGTTAATCCAGAGAACTTGTAGAGTGAAATCAAATATTGTTTATAATGCAAAATCAAGAAATGCAGAGAAACTGTGCAATAAAGTCAGGAGCACACCCCTACAGTTGTGAATACAACTAAATGAAGAAGCTCAAGACACTGAAGCTGGTTTTTACACCTCAGTGTCAACAAACCCAGTAATAAAGTTTGTTTTCACATCTCTGCGACCGCATAAACACTCCGGGCCTTTTTCGCCGCCATCTGCCTCTTATCTCCCCATCAGCTTCCCGCACCGACTGTTTTTTGACAAAAGTGTCAAACAGGAAGTTGTATAACCTTCTAACCTACTAAACTCGTGTGGGCGTTCACAACAAACACAGCCCGCGTGTGGCGACAGTTAAAAATGATGCAGGAGTCGAGAGTCGTAGTTAAAAAAAATATTTATTGAAATCATATAAAAATAGCTTCTAACATAATTTACAATTCTAAATCAAGTGGGTGAAAAAAAAACCAATCCAAGTTTTCTTATACATGCACACACTCACACATCATTCACTCAAACACCAGTGTGTGTTGGACACTGGTTACCATCAGTAGACGTTGAATGTTTACATACATTAAAAATGGAAGTGCTTTTCAGGATTATTTACACTTTATTTACAGACACACACACACACACACACACACTAATTTGCTCTTTGAATATTTCAAGCCATAATAAATATGGTCAAAACCAAAAAAAAAAAAAAACTCCATCTTTGTTTTTTCTCTTAAATAATCCATGGGCCCTTCAGTGACTGTGGAATGAAATATATACATTCATAGACAGCCGAAATTCTCTCATAAATAAATAAATAAATTCTGCCATGAAAGAAAAAAAAAATAGCTCATTAGGCGTGGGAGAGCTGTCACAACAATAATAAATATCTTATTTACAATTTCTTTTGTCCCCAACAAATTTTTAAGACCTGTGTGAGGCATTTTTTCTTTCTTTTGGAAAAAAAAAATAAAAATCTGAGCATTTAAAGAGCAGAAGATGTTTGTATCTCGGTGTGTGTTGCGTTGCATTGTTGTGTGCATTCAGGTTGAAGAGATTCAACACTTTGAGTTAAGCCCTGTGTTTGTATACATTACAACACAGGAAGTAGAAGAGGAGGAGGAGGAAGGTAGTAGAGGTGGATGTTGAAGTAAACAGACTGAGGTAAGTCCAGTGTTTTTTCTTCTTCTCTTGATTTTGTTTGCACAAGTTGCTGCCGGCGCTATGAGGTCGTCTGGTTGCTAATGACATTGGAGTAGTGGTGATAGTAGTGGTTGTAAAATAAAAAAATTACACAGGCTTTACTGATCTAGGCCTATGAGAGGGGAAAACAAAACAAGCCTTGTAAAGAGGAAGTAAACAAAAGGTTTCTTTTTTCTGTTTGTGTTTAGAAATTCAAGTATTCTCAGGCTCCCGTTGCCTAAAACAATCTCACATAAGGCACTTTGTTTTTTCTCTTCGGAACTCGCCGCCAACGCTTCTGCTCTTGGTTTTTTGGAGGAAAACCAGTTAGCCTGTAACAAGATAGCGTAACTTGGGCTGTCCGTGTGCCGCTCAGCTCGCCCTCCTGGACGCCTGCACTGAGGCTCGGCGAAGACCTCTGCGATTGCTTTGTCATGCAAAGCTGTATCAGTTCAGTTCAGCTTGGCTCGGTTGGGACTGGGCGAGCCCCGTCACCGGGCAGCGGCGGTGGCCATGAAGGCGGCAGGCTCGTGGGCAATGCTATGTAGCCTGATCTCGGCAGGCGACTTCTCCGTCTGCACTGTGGAGGGCACCACCGACGGCGACGTGTTCTGCATCCACGAGTGGTTGATAATGTCCTCAAGGGACGGCCGGTCAGCAGGCCTCAGGCATAAGCACCACTTGATCAGCTGCTGGCACTCTGGAGGAAGAGAAGAGGAGGGACAGCTGTTTAGATGACCGTCGGCACCAACTCATGCGAGCGTTGCAGAGGCACGCGCGCTCACCTGTGGAGACTTTCCTCCGGAACAGAACCTGTGCCTTGGTGATCTCCTCATCGTGTTCAAACGGGATGTCTCCACACACCATGTCGTACAGCAGGACGCCCAGGGACCAAACGGTGGCTGAGCGGCCGTGATAGCGGTGATACTTGATCCACTCTGGTGGACTGTACACTCTTGTGCCTGTTAGACAAAAAAAAGCAATAAAGGTTATTAGTATTAATATTAGAAGCACAAGAATATAATTAAAATAAGATACACAACATCCTTAAGCTAATAACTGTTTTTATTTTTATGTTATAATACTGAAAATGAAAGCATTTAAGAGCTCCAGCTAAGCCTGTTTTTTTTTTCATAAAGACTTTATCAGCTCAGCTGCTAGGCAGGGTGACTTGCTGTTTGTGTTTAGACAGGAGCGTGTGAGGGAGGGAGGGAGTGAGCAGACATGTGACTTTGTTTACAAACTTTGAGTTGTAAAAATACCGCTTCCCTCCGATAGGGGGCGACAAGGCTACAGCCCTGGAGCGAGCGGAGGAAGATGACACAACTCTGGAATTTCTGCTACATGACTCTTAAGTCCACATACTATGTAACCTTTATCCAGGGGGCAAAAAAAGCCTCTTTTTTTTAAATCAACATACCGTCAAAGTCAGTGTAGACGGTGTCTTTGAGCAGAGCCCCGGAGCCGAAGTCGATGAGCTTCATCTCGCCGGTGCGGAGGTCAATGAGGATGTTCTCGTCCTTGATGTCCCGGTGAACCACGCCGCAGCTGTGGCAATGCCGCACGGCCTCCAGCACCTGGCGGAAGAAGCTCCGCGCCAGCTCCTCGGGCAGGGCGCCTTTCTCGGTGATGAAGTCGAACAGATCCTTGACGGTCTCCGGCCTCTCCATGACTATAATGAAGCTGTCGGGCCGCTCGAACCAGTCCAGCATCTTGATGACGCCGCGGAAGCCAGTGCCGACCTTCTTCAGGAGCACTATTTCCAGCGGCACGCGCGAGCCGTTAGCCTGAAGAAACACCAATAATAAAAAAAATAATAATTAGATAAAAAAATAAAAAGTATGTGACAGAAGGAAAAGCTTCGGAATAATATGAATAGTTTCTCACCAGTTCTGCCCACTCAGTCACTCTGTCCTTGGCTACATGTTTGACAGCAACCTAGCATGGCAAAGAGGAGACCGCTTTAGAAGACGTATTCAACAACAAAATGTGTAAAACCGCCATTTTAAAATGACAATATGTAAATATAAAAGGTGAAAAGTGGACTAACCGGAGCTCCGTCGGATGTCCTCGTGCCGGAGTAGACGGTGCCGAAGCCGCCGCTCCCCAGCACTGCGCCGACCTGATAAAGCTTCTCGAAAGCTTCTTTCTCCTTCACTGTAACACAGAAACATAACCGGTGAACACCAGAGCGGGCCAAAAGCTCTACGTATCCCTGTTAATTAGCAAGCGAAGCTTTAGAAATGGGCGGCCAGCCATTGCTGTAGCGCCCGCCACTCCATGGACAGCGCAGTAACGCAGAGGGATACAAACAAAACAAAACAAAACAAACAAACAAACAAACAAAAAAAAAAAACAGGGCGTCTAACCTTGCTGAACTTGCAGCTGCATTTTCGCCGGCATATCCACGGCGGAGATGTGAGCCAGAGAATTCAGCTTGGACAGCAGCATTCCTTAAATCAAATCCAGCACGGCGAAGCTCGGCGAACACGGTTGTAAATGTTTTATTCCGATATCAGGAGCCTCCCGTCGCTGTTTGTTGGGGCTGCGTGTCCACGTTGCAGGAACAAAAAAAAAATGCGGCAAGGATCCTCTCATCCAGATAGAAGGCAAAATCCGCCTGTGGTCCAGGAAAGTAAAAACAATAAAAGGCAAAAACAACAAATCGATGTATAGATGTGTTCTCTTTAAAAGGAAATCGACGCGAAAGCGTAATTGTTCCCCGTGATATTTGTAAACAGAGGAGTAACGACGAGACGGATCACAACAGTGCAAACACCAATGCCTCGGCCAGACACCGGCTTCTGGAAACAAAAAGCTGGGGGTAGGACGTTTATAAGGCGGTAGTAGAAGGCGTAGCGATAAGCTCCTTAGTCTTTCATAGCCCGCCCCTTTGCCTCCGGGAGCCAATGGGGACGCAGACACGCACGTCAATCACAGGATGAAAATAGAGACAGCCTCGTAACCGACGGGGCCAGACAGACGTGGCGGGAATCAAAACGCGCCAAAAAGGGCTGGAATAATGCGCGATTAGGGATTCATGTTGGAGGGAGATGCGAATTCAAAAGCCGAAAGCTTCTGCCTCCTACATGAAAAATTGCAAATAGTATCACTAAAGTGCTTTATTTCATATTTTGTATGTGCCTTTATTAAATCTAGATATTTACTTAATTATAAGTGTTAATTAATATAAATACTTACAGTATTTTAATAATAATAATAATAATTTGAAACTTTGACTGTACATGAATACAGCAGAACTTTTATTTGAAATAAAGTTTTTTGAAAATAAATAGACTTTAAAGTCTTGATTAATAATAATGGCTTCAGGCTTTGAGTAGTTTGCTCTGTAATGTTTTGTTTTTTCCTGCTGCTCCTATTGGAGCTGCTCTCAAACCGACGCAGAGAGTTGTTTTCACACAAAACAGGCTAAAACAACCCGAAAGCAGTTCATCATTGAGGGTTTCATCTACTCGAGCCGTCATTTACCCTAATCGCTTTCGCATTGAAACAAAATAGTTTACTGGCTGCAGTGGAGCCTCTCTCTCTCTCTCAAACTGCGCCGCCGCGCATCAAAGCGGCGCAGGAGGAGAAAAGGCGCATTCCGCTCATTCTTTCAAATTGGGTGGCCGCGTTTGTGGGTCGTTCACAGGATGTGGGAAACTGGAGATAAAAAGACTTCCATTTACTCCGCCCCATCCCCCCTCTTTTTTTACCCGTCACCCTCCCCTGCCTTCCCTCTCCATTCCTCGTCTCTCCACCCTGCTTTTCCCGCGCATGTTATTGTCTGAATGGCATGCTCGCGCCTCCTGCTTCAACTCACCTTTTGTTTTCCTTGGATTTTCTTTCTTTTTTTTGTGTGCATTTGTTCAACTTGCGAAATCAGACTCAAAGAAATTCGAATCTTTAAGCGTTATTAGAGTTTAAACAATAAGACTATTAAAAGTATTACCATCCAGCCACGTGCGTCATGAAATGAATGTGAAAAGTCAGTGGAGCGTTTCTCTGGATGTCTGCAGGTGATTCTGGGTAGGTGGAATGAAACTTGCTCGAGTTTGAACAAAAAGCCCCCGGGGCAAATTCCTCAGATAGCTTCTGAAAGTGTGAGAGTTGAAAACTAGCTTATATGCAAATCATCTCTTGCACTGCTCAGCTTGTGTTTGGGAGGCATTCAGCATGCCGCAAATAAATAACATGGAATTTCCACACTGCATGTTTAATACGTTTTTTTTTCTTTTTCTTTTTTTTTTTTTTCCTTGTTTCATTTTTGAGCAAAATCACAGCAATCTGTGTCCTCCGTATTTCCCCGTCTTTTCCTTTCAGGAAAGAATAAAAAAAAGCAGAGGTCTTGTTTACATTCAGAGCTTTCTCGTCACCAGCCTGCATCCAGCATGACGTCCTGAGACAAAGAGGCGTCTTGCTGATTCTGAATCCAGATTGAAATTTGGGTTGATCTGCCTGAGTAGTTTAGGCTCTCTTTAATCTCTGCCTTTTCGTCGATAATCTTCTAATATTTAGTGCTTACTTATTTCACAATTAATCTATTCTAAACCCTGCCTTTTTCTCTCCTGTCCTATTTTTATTAACAAACACCAGTGTTTTTAACATGATTTAATTCATAGTTTCAAAAAATTTACTAAACAACTGCTTCAAGAATTTGTATAAAGGCCCCTTTAATCTGATTTATAAAAATCCAGCACAACCAGTTATCCTCGCCTAATTATGCTACTGTGTGTGTTTTGGATTCAGGTGGACTGAATATATGCACAGGATTCTTTATAGATTTCCATTTTGGATTTGAGACCAAATACAGTAATTTGATTGGCAATTTTAGTGCAGCCATCTTGAAAAATCTAACAATTATCATTAAACGTAGTTTATATGGACCCAATTATGTCAAACATGACACCATGTTATATTTGTCAATTTCATCTGTGAAATTGGCAAATGCAGAGAAAAATAAATTTTCCTCGATGACCATGTCGGCCATCTTGAAAAATGGCCGCCATCTTGAATTTTTCTGTGGCTATCATTATTTCTTTAATTTAAAAAAAAAAAATCAAACTGGCAACATCAGCACCCAGTTAGATTCTTGTATCTGCATTTGAGAGATATGTCTGAAATATTCAGTTAGTCAAAAAATGTATTTTTTATGACAACTATGGTAGTCATCTTGACAAAACTAAAATGTATCAGCAAACATGATTTCTGTGGATCCAGTTATGTATAATTTGGCACCAAATTATATATAATTTGGTGTATATTTATTTATTTATTTATTTATTTATTTATTTATTTATTTATTTATTTATTTATTTATTTATTTATTCAACATTCAAAAAGGAAACATCTGTGCCAAGTTTGCTCCTTGAGTCCACATATGGAATATTTTGCTGAAATACTCACACTCATATACAGTTTCAAGTTGATGTGACAAAATGTGAAAATTGCCAAGTAGCATGGATACCTTAGCAGGCCACTGATTTTCTGTCAATACATTGAAGAATTCTGTATTCCTAAAATGATTTTATCTGCATCTTCATGTTGAACGGTGGTGGAGTTGCAGTCAGAAGTGAGTTCATATTCAACCAGAGATCCTGAAGAGGTGTGTGTAAACGGAGATGACCGGTGACGTAAAAACGTCACCAGTGACCACATTGTTTTTTTTGGGTGTGTGTGTGCTGCAGATATTCCTGCCTGCATGGATCAGCAGGGTTCGAATGACAGCCATCCAACCCCATCCGTCAGAAGGGCATATTATTAGTTTGGGACCAGCTGCTCACACCAATATCTGGATGTCTCATTTACTGAGGTTGCCACGGCAGCAGGTTCTTACAGTAAATCAGGACTGACATATCTATGTGGCCACACACTTGATTATCTCTAAATTTTGCCTACTTTGTCGTTAACAGTGACGTCCTCTGTATGCTGGAACTCTAGAGACCATGAGCGGAAAAAAGCAGCGCAGTGGCTGATTATTTGGTTTACATACGCAATCGCTGTATTTCTATGAATTACTTCCTCTTTCTAGAGAAATAGAAACCATAACCAGAGGAACATTACACAACACCAGATTATGTTTCTTCACAAAAAATGTGCAGAATGCTTTGATATTTCTTTTTACTAATTGCTTTTTTTATTACATTATTATAAAAACCAACATCTTAGTTGCTACCTATTAAAACAAACATGTATTTACATTTCAAAGTTGGAATGCTTGTGTTCTCGAATGGCAAAAAATGAAGTTTTTCTTTATATTCAAATGCATGAAAAATATGCACAGTTCTTTGATATTTCCTTTTCATATTGCATTTTTTATTACATTATAATAAATAGAAACATCTTAGTTGCAACCTATTAAAAAAATACAAGTATTTACATTTTTATATGTCAGAGTTTGAATGCTTTGGCCCTTGGATTGCAAAAAATTAATTTTTTTAAATATTCAAATCCATTTAGAAACAAGCATTTCTTTCATTCTGCTGCTGTAAATCTTCTGCAGAGGACGCTACACGGTATCCACCTGAAGCAGCACATGTTCCACCCCATCTTGATACTGTAAACTTATGCAATGTTGTATCCTTACTGACTTCAAACTTGGAGCTTCCCATAACTTCCCTTATCTCTGCGTCCTTTCAAGGCATCCTTGACCTGGCGCTCCACCCTCGGCCTGCTGCAGAAAGTTACGATACTTCCTGCCTGACACATTAACTAAGGGAAAATTACATTTAGCACTTTCACGGTGCCTCGCAAAAGTATTTATGCCTCTTATACTTTTATTGTATTTTGTCACGCTACGGCCACAGATCTCAATGAGTTTTATCGAAATTCGGTGTGAATTGGTGCAAGTTTGTGAAGCAGAAAGATAATAAAAAGTGATTTTCTTTCAAATGTGACCTCTGATTCATATTTTTGCCCATTCTTCTTTTTTTTTTTTTATAAAATAAATCAAACTCAGGTTAAATTGGAAAATTTAATTTCAAGTGTTCCAACAGAGTTTCAATTGAATATGGGTTTGGACTTTGAGTAGGCCACTCTAGAAAACGAATATTCTTTGATCTGAACTGTTCCACTGAATCTTCAGCTGTGTGGTCAGGGTTGTTATACTTGCTGGAAACCGAAACTCCACCCCCGTTTCAAATACCTTACAGTGATTAGCACAAAAACGATTCCACAGGATAATGCTGCCACTACTACAGATCTATTCAATAAATTCAAATATTACTGAAAAGTTTATTTATTTCAGAGACTTCAGCAATAAGTGAAATGTGTTCATTAGATTAATTATATTCTTATAGATGTTTGAAAACCTTCATTTTTGTTAATTATGATGATTTTCCACTTAAAGGTAATTAAAGAAATGACATTTAAAATTAGAATATTACATCAGACCAACAAAAGACACTAAAGAAAACAGAAACGTGGGCTTAATGAATCTTACATTTAAAATCTGCTTAATTTCAAAAGATACAAACCGGCCTCATATGAACTATGTTATTGAATATGATTGTATGGTGGCTGCAGGTACAGTAGAGGTGTGTGATATTGGCTTCTGCTTATTTTGGTAACGATTCGATGTTGAGTAAACACATGTCCAGTATTGCTGATGCCGATACAATCCTGGTAAAATGCCGACATGTTTAATTTTTAAGTTTGATCTTATGAACAAACCTCTGACCCTCAGATCTTTTTGTGTTTTGTCTTTGAATTATTTTCTTAAAACCTGGGACAGAATTTGGACAAAGTTTATGGGTGTGTACAAAATACTTTAATAACATATTAACAGAATAATCAGAAAAACAGAAAAAAATTATGTGATTTTTTTCCCCCCTAAGAGTAAAAAAATCATTATGTGAGAACTAATCAAACCAAAATCTTTTTTTAGTTAAGTTGAGAAAATTCAATACAAAAATGATGTTTGACGTCTTGAAATATTGATATCAAGCTGGTATCGGTATTGTATCAATACCACACTATTATCGATACGATACTGATACTGGCTTGATATTGATATTATCAATATTTTAGATTGATCCCACCACCTTTTAAGTTCAGGTTGTAGTGGGTTGTATTTACTCTATTTACTAATTTGCTGAATTTTGAAGGCAGTTGCATGTACTGGATCAGACTAAAGGGAGATGAGATTAAATAAATCAGATCTAGAACAAAGCGAGGTGCTTCATGCTGTTTTTTCACGATTGACAAAGATTAGCACATAATTACAGGGTGGTCGTAAAGCTGCCCCACAGCCCAGCAGGAAGTGCAGCATCCCCTCCCTCACACAAACACAGCCGGCCCGTGTCATTTACCCCCATCAGCTTGCTAGACAATGAAGCCCTCAGGGATGTAGTTTCGAACCACTTTGGATTTGACAGCAAGGAATTTATAGTTAAAGTAAGAGGTGGCTCTGATGTACAGCTTTCGGACCACACTTCCTCTTCCTCGCCGTCTGACCCAGGGGTCGACAACCTTTACAAAGCAAAGAGTCGATTCTGCCCTCAGTCCAGCTAATTAAAGCTTGTTGAGAGCCACAAATCCTATATAGCCTTTCGATAAAACCAACTTGGATATATGCTACAGTTTTTTTTTTTTTTTTTTTTTTTAAAGAATAATTTTGTTTCTGTTTATAGGTTTCAAAACAAAGAATAAAAACATAAAATATTTATAATATTTATAAAAATACAAATTCACACTAGTTTCTAGTGCAGTTACAGAACTAACTTTCAAATAACTTTTCAGCAAGCTATATGAGCTTCAATAATTCCTTAATGTTGATAAAATCTGTTTCCATTGGTAAGTTTTTCACTTTTAAAGGAGAAAAACGTCTTGTTTTCCATATGTTTTTAAACATGTTTTGAGAAGGGTATTTTTTTCAGTGTACATTTTTGTCAAACTCCAAAGTACTCCTACAAAATCATATACAAGATGAATTTAAAAAAAAAAAAAAAATTTTATCTATGTCCGGGTCTTCCAGGGTTAAAACCCCACAAATAAGCAAACGATGAAACATCATCTGTCACACTTCATATTTAGCTGCAGAGTGTTTTTAATCCTCTCCAAATAAGGACAGCTTCCGCATGTGTTGCAGGCTGACGTGTGTGTGTGTGTGTGTGTGTGTGTGTGTGTGTGTGTGGGAGGTAGGAGGAAAGGAGAAATTATTTTTAGGGGTCAGTTAAAGGAAGACGGAGCTGCTGCGGTGTGGTCAACCTCTCCTCAGGTAGCTTCCTGCCCCCCTCCTCATCAATAGCCCTGACCGACAGGGCCATGAGAAAACCCTCTGACTGACATCAAACGGAGACCTTTGTGGGAAAAGTTTGCAGCTTACCCCTAAGGTCACCAGAGGTCAACTTTCATGTCATCACAGGCCTTGTCTAGGGTCAGAGGTTATTGGCATACCTGTGTAGCGCCACTCAGACTGTTCCTCTGAGGAATTAGCCCCACTTGCCCCAGTTAAAGAAGTTGATTACCGAAGAGAGACTATTTATGGTTTGTTTACAGCCATTGTTGTGCTCGTTAAAGGGGGAAGTGGTAGATAATCGGTGTGTGAAATAAGGCAGGGTGCTTTCAAGGTTGCCACTGGTTACAATGACGAGGCTGTTGTCAGCTTCAGATGTGTCTGTTGTGGGGTTTAGATGGTAGGAAATAACATTTCCTACTTTATCCCGGGAATTCCGTCGGGATAATGACACTGTTGACAGAAAGGATTATCCTCTATCCTCCAAAAGCAGAAAAACTGAAAATATTACCATCTTGCAGAGAGACTTAGCTCGATGGTATTCGACCGTAATTATGAGCAAGTTACGGATTTGCACAAATGTTGTCAACATTTATGAACTTGAGCAGCTCATACCTAGGAAGCATGTAGAAACCTCCCTGTTGGGTCAAAATCCATAGAAACCTGTTTGGTAGAGTTAAGACTAATCATTTCTGGTGTTATTTCACTTCACTTAGCATTATATATCTTTGTGTTCATTTAGTAATGTGTTTGTCTTATTTGATTATCTTATCTGTTCTTTGCCTGTTTTCTGTTTTCATTTAGTATAATTTTACCATTTCTAAAAGTTGTAATACCTCTTATTTTAGACAATCATTTAGATCTTTTTTCAGTTCAGTTTGTATTTCATCTTTAGTTTATTATGTGGTATGCTTGGTTCGAGTGTAAGACTTTCCTTATTTTTGACAATCTGCTAACATAAAGAGGCAAGATGGCACTTCTATCAAAACAACAGTCAGGACGTCGTATCAACACACAATAAATTGATGTCTAAAATAAAGTTTGTTGTTATTTTAGCATTATTTTATTTGCAGCTCACTGGTTTGCTGAGTCCATCGTTTCCGTAGACACAAGGAACTGAGCCCTCAAACAGACTAAGTCTTCCAAATCCTTTTTGATATTTGTAGAGAACCTTTTCGAAGGGCCTGATTGAGACTTTTTTGTTGGAAATGTCCCCACACCAGTGTTTAAAGTTCTGTTTGTTTACTTGAAGCACTTAAACGTCGAATGCTCCAGAAACCTGATGCTGGGGACGGGATCATGAATCCCAGGATTAATACACCCAACTCAACATTATGATGTGTACACTTGTAACTTCGGCATCCTTGAACTCAGGTGACAAAATTGCTGTGAGAAAGAAAGTTACTTGAGGATTGTAGATGTTGGTAAACCAGAGGTCAATGACCTTAACAGTTCCACTTATAAAAACTAAACTATCTTTTTGTTCAAAAATTTCTTATAGCCTTCAAATTAAATATTAATTCAGGAAAAAAAAAAAAGTCTAATTATAATTTGAAAGTCATTGGGTTTAATAAACTTGCTATGTCAAACTAGCATAAGAGGGTAGATAGCGCTTTCTACTCATAAAGGTAAAGCACTTTTTACTTTTTACTCAAATAAAAATAAAATGTTGACATCCAAGAAATTACTTAAGTAAATGTCAGAAAGAGCCTGCTGAGATAATGAGTAACTGTCTGACCTTTACAGCAGATTTAAAATTTAGCAATGACATCAAAAGTTGAAAGTTACTTGCAAATTCTGCTGTTTTAGACTAAAATTTGAAAAAAACAAAAAACAAATAAATAACATAGATACAAAATAACTAAATGACGAAGGACATTTACACATAGTTTTTTGTGGACATTTTGTTGTCTCTATTTGGAGGGTTTTCAGATTCTTCACTGAGGTCCAAGACCTCTTGCCACTCCATTGCCCCCCTTTTAAAAGTTTCTAGATATGCCACTGTGACAGGTTGGAAAAGATTACCCAGAAAGCAATTAACATATCTACACCAGACCAGCATAAAGTTTTGTGCACTCCAAGAGGCTCCAGGTACACCACACAATGAATATAAGGGCTAAAAAGGTGGATTTTGCGTATGTCACCTTTAATGCATTTTAAGGTGTAGGTGGTGTTTGAACGATTAAAATAGGCAGTTATAGGCGTCTTCAGAGGGGGTCTCAAGTGTTTACTGGTTAGCTGTGGTTCATAACCCTAACCACTTTGAACACCAGGGGTCCACTCTTTTCCTTTGGTTTCACATTTACTTGCAGATTTGTGTTGGTCTGTCACTTTGAACCCCAATAAAATACATGGAAGTTTGGAGTTTTAACCTGACAAAATATGCCACACGACACTATGAAGACATATACTAACAATAGAAACATGCTGCTGCTGTTGTTAGAAACCACAGGGCTGGAGTCACCACACCACGACTTGTGGTATTAGAGCAAAGGCAGAGCTGCTGCTGATGATGATAATGATGATTAACTCCTGGTGCATCATTTCCAGCTCCTCCGCTGTAATGTTGTTACTGTCAGAACCAGTGGAAGGTGGTGGAAGGGGGTGGAAGGTGGGGGTGGGGGGGGGGGGGGGTTTCCCTGTTTCGGGCCTTTTTTTGATAAACAT
>NW_015112879.1:138095-151895 GCF_001443285.1 Poecilia latipinna | reverse complement strand
TGGGGAGTTGTGGGGGGGGGGGGGGGGGGTGGGGGGGGGGGTGGGGGGGGGGGGGGGGGGAGCCTCTGAGGCCGCGTTCCTCTGTGGAAAATATGCTGAACCAGGAAGAAAGCTCTCTGTTGTCACCTTCCCACGGCGGCTGAGGAGGGGAGAGGCCTGGCGGTGGGGGTTGTTGTTGAGCGCGGCCCGTGCGCATTCATCCACGTGGGAAACCGGCACCGGTGACATATTAAACTGGCGTCACAAACAACCCAGTGTCACTGCTGAGGAATGCGCCCTGTGGGATTATCTCAAACTTCCCACAGGGACAGAGAGCGAGAGAGGAAGAGAGAAAAAGAAAGAGAGAGAGAGAGAGAGAGAGGGAGAGAGAGAGAGAGAGAGAGAGAGAGAGGGCAGTTTCTGCTTTCCTTTCTGTTCGGTAATCAGCTGTTCTGTTTTTATTTTCAGCAATGTCCTGAGAAAAAAAAAAACAAACACTCCGTTAGGGGCAGGTTGAACTGATTCCACCTATTAATAGTCTCCTCTGTTGTGGGATACTGAACGAAATCCCCACGAGGGAGGCAAAGTTTAGTCCTGATAGAAACATTTAAAGGTTGCCACCACTCTGTTTTGTTATGTACCACACTCTAGTTTCAGCTCTAACTTTCCCTTTCTTTCTTTCGCTCTCTCTGCTCCCCCCCACCCTCTCGTGTTTACAGTCGATTTGCATCGTGTCCTGGGAAGAAGGGGTGAGCAGTTTTTGTTGTCGTGGTGCTGGCAGAGGGGGGTTTCCCACCAGTTTCTCCCTCTCATCCGGCTGAATCAAAACACCTCTGTGTTGCTGCCGGTGATGTCATGTCCCAGAAAGCGCTCAAAGCTGTTTCCATGGGAAACCCCATATCAGGAAATCCAGACACCCACCCCTCCGCTCCCCTCCTCTTCTCTCCCCTTGATTGTTCTAGCAGTGCAGCTTGGAAAGAACTGAGGTTTCTGATTAGGTTCCCATCCTTCTGCTGGTGGAGGTAGCCAACTTAAACTTACTGAACTCAAATTAACTGGCCTTTGCAAGACGTGCTTTAAAAATTCCTGCAGAGGAATCACTGTTGCCCGATTTATTGGGTCATTTGCTTTCAGGCTCTCATAAACTCTAGCAGTGATCACTAACTTGTTTGTACTTCATTATTCCATTCCCTTTGTGCAATGCACAAAACTCTCAGCATGCTGCCACCACCGCCGTGCTTAGCAGTCAGGACAGTCTTCTTTCGTGTTAGAGCTTGAACCTTGACTCCAGCATTCGTTGAGGGCCAAATGACTCCTTCTTTATCTCGTATGACGATGAAACGTTTTTCTGGAAGGTGTTTGACTCGTCCATGTGGACAGCTGTGTCTGGTGATGTTGATGTTAGGATCACTTCACTGTGGTTGCTGGTAGTGCAGCATCTGAACTTCAGGCCAATGACCCCAGACTTTTAACCCTTCATATAAATAATTAAAAAAAAAACACAATAAAGTAGGGCTGGAAAAAAAATCAGTAGCTCCAAATATCCCGATAGACATGTGATCAATAGCAATAGAAAATACTTTGAATAGAATATTCAATAATTTCACTGAACTCCAATCCAGAACTGCACAGGATTCTGGGGGATGTAGGCAGATGAAAGACTTTAGTCGCTCAGCTCTAACTAAGCTGGGTGGATGGCATCGACTAACTCAAGCTATGGTTACCTAGCAACAACCTGTTGTGTAACATGCACAGCAGCAGTTTCATGTTTCATCTCATTACTGCTTAAAAATAAAAAAAGATTGGGTGGGAGTGAAAATGAGTCCAAGAGGAAACTGTGGATTATACAGTTTGGTAATATTTCAGATATACAAAAAACAATCAATAATTATTGATATCATGAAATGCTTATATTGTGATATGATTTTCTGTCAAACTTTTGCATCATTTCAAAGTTACTGAATTTTTATGTTGCGTAACCAAGCAAAATCATTAAAAAGCCAAAAGTCTGGTGGCTATTTAAGGGGTGCAGACAAAAATCATAAAGTGGAAAAAGAAACGGAGAATAAAAGCCAGTAGGGCTGATAAAATGTTAAATGGGCAGTTTTAGAGGGGTTCTGACTAATTTATGTATGTTTACTATTCATGGGTGACTCTGATGGTAAATGGACTGAACTTTATAGCACTTTTCCAATCATTTTTGACCACTGAAAGCACTTTACACTAGAGTCACACTCACATTTATACACCAATACTCAGATCGTTAGGCAATTTGGGCTTAAATGCCTTGCCCAAGGGCAACACATGGCAGGAGGAAGCTGCATTGAACCTACAATCTAAGACAACCACTCTACCCACACAGCCACAGTTGCCCCTGATCATTAACCTCCAGAAATACTGGGGTCCCACTGCTGTTTGGTTTTCCGTTTTGCTGATTTCACATTACCTACATTGAGCTGGGGTTTCTGTCCTTTCTGTTATATTATAACTTCTAGGTCTTTTAGCTTGGCTGTCACTTGGTGTTTATAAAAAATCTAATGATTGAGGCTGCAAAACAAAACAAAACAAAACAAAACAAAACAAAACAAAACAAAACAAAACAAAGCAAAAGTCACACAAGAAATATTCTAATTGTAGCCTGATTACTAACATTGTTAAAAAGTGTAGAACTGGATCAACCAGACTGGTTCTATAAATATGTAATATTTATAGAATATTATAAATGGCAGAGAATTTCAATTTCTGAGCTCTGAGTGACGCTCTGGTCAGCAGTGATGAATGTTCTGTTTTCCGGCTGCAACACCTCTGGGTAAAAATGAGCATTCAACAGTGTAAATGATGATTCTCCTGACTTGTTTACTTTGAAACAGCGGGGGAGTTTTGCATCTACTTTACTATTCTCATTCCCAATGAGCGGATTTGCTTCTGAAAGCCTGCTGTGAACGTAATGTGTGCGAGTTGTGTGTTTATGTATACCTTTGCATTGACGTGTGTGTCAGCTGAATGCATGTCGCTGGGTGTGTGTTTGCCATGGCGTTCAGAATGTGGAGTCATCAGGCTGCGGAAGGAACAGGAACGCAGAAGAATGTCTTCACTCCTCACCTCCGTCCTCCCATGTCTCCTCTTCTGTACTTATCACTTCCTGTCAATGTGCCATTACAGGATAAGGTGGACATTGCATTCTTCTCATTTGATGTTTCCTTTGTGATAAGAGTGAATGAATAAAGCCACCCACTTTATCACTGGACATAAACGTTTCGGCTTAATTAGTGGCCGGGCTCAAAGGGCGTGTTGATCCGGCTCCTTTCTGTTTTCTTTTTTCTTTTTCTCTGGATCAAACATTCAAAGATTTTAGCATCCGGCCTCATGGAGACAAACTGGTTTTAGATGCAGGGTTTGCTTCAGTGCACATGGTGTCTCTCCATGTACTGCCTGTCCCTGGTGACTCTAAGGGTCAGCGGAGGGGGGAACTCTGGTGATGCTGCTCAGAGATTAGTAAGGCTGTTCCTGAATGAGTGAATTACCCAACACTTGGCATGAGATGGGAAAGTTCCAGAAATTTTATTTATTTGGCAAAAACATGGTCTTTGTAATGCCAAATAAAACAGATGAATTAATTCAAATTATATATGTATAAAACAAATTATGTTAAATTGCTATAAGCAATAATCTCTATGCCAATATATGAGGGTTCTTGTGTAAAGTAATAATTATCCTACCAGGAAAGTGACCTTTATTGCACGTCACAGTAGTTGTTTACTTTTCTGCAACAAATGACTCCCTGTCAAACTCCCAGCCCTTCTCATTGTGGACAGGTCAAACAAGAGCCGCCGAAGAGCCAGATCTCAACGACGCACGCGGATGTGTAACTTTCCCTTTCCTACACTAGTCACACCCCACCGCTGCTGCATGTGCACAGGGAACCCTGCTATAAACAGCAGCCGATGGGAAGGAACTTGGGAGAGGCTCGCTCTGGAGAACCCAGCCTTTGTTTACATTCTCCAGCCCTGACGTCAGCAGTGAGCGAAGGGGCCTGGTGGATCAACAGAGGCCATGCGGGAGAGTCGTGTTTACCTACCTGTGGGGAAAAAAAGATGAATGTGTCATCAGGGATGTTTGCTACATCTTCAGCAAACAGGAGGAAGGAAATGTTGAAGCAGAGAGAGCAGTGGAGGAAAAAGCAATGAAGAGTCACACGAAGAACAGAGATGATACACAGGGAACAAGATCCATCCATCCATCCAACCATCCATCCATCCATCCATCTACCCATCCATCCATCCATCCATCCATCCATCCATCCATCCCAGACGTCCCTCTCTCCATCCTCTTAGGTCAGCTCCTCAGGCGAATCCTAAGGTGATCCCAGTTTAAAAAAAAGATCTCACCATGGTTTTTTGGGTTTTCCTCTGGGTCTCCTTCCAGTGCCTGGAACACCTCACCAGATGCCCATATCTAGTAACAAATTCCTTCATTTGCCACAGTCAAAATGGATACCAGCAGGTTTGATGATCTAGTTGGACTCCTAGCTCAGTTTCTTCTCTGCCTGTTCAGCCATAAAACAGTTTAATTTCCTGCTGAGTTGCTTGCTGTGCAACACCAAGTAGGTGTATGCTGTTGTAAAAATGTACCTTTGCATGGACATCCGCACTGAATTTGCCTCGAGTATGTGCGTACCTCCGTGGTACGTCAGAGTACTTCACCATGACGTCAGAGTACGTCAGGGTGAAGTACTCTGACGTACAGTACGCCAGTGCTAAGAAAACCCAGATG
This sequence comes from Poecilia latipinna, assembly GCF_001443285.1. Taxonomy (NCBI): domain Eukaryota; kingdom Metazoa; phylum Chordata; class Actinopteri; order Cyprinodontiformes; family Poeciliidae; genus Poecilia; species Poecilia latipinna. The sequence goes on along the minus strand of NW_015112879.1, from coordinate 147,143 downwards.
CCCTGTGGAGAAAACTCATTTCGCCCAGTTGTGTCAGCAGTCTCTTTCAGCCAATAGGGTTGGAATGTGGCACATCCATCAATCCATCCTCTACATCCCCTTATTCTTTTTTGGTTTGAAGGGGCAATCAGTGGGACAAGTCAAGGTGCAAAGTGACGCACACAATAAACAACCAGGCACATTAATACATAAGGGAAATTCAGAGTATGCATGGTTTTAAAACCATGGAAAATCCCAACTCTACTGACACAAAGCGGTGGTGGCATCAGGATACTTTCCTGCAGCACTGACAGAGAGGCTCAGGAATACAAACCCAAGTCACGCTTTCCCAAAAAATAAAATAAATCCATTTGTCTTTGTTTACCCTACAAAAATCTTGTTGGTCTTTAACATCTTGGTTGTGAGTTAAAGGGGTGTAAATACTTTTGCAAGGTGCAGAAAAAGAGTTCCATTGGAAACTCAGTAGGCCAGTGCTAAGTAAATCGGAGGGCCTCATCAGAGAAGTATCTGCTAAAGTAAGGCTTGCAACCTGAGACACCCGCACACGTCAACCTCTGACATAAGAGATCCCCATATTGAAACTTCATGCTTAGCTAAAGCCCCTCTCTTTAGTCGTTCAAGGACTCCTCCTGGTGTAAGTCACAGTTTATTTTGGTTCTTGTCAGAGCTCACTCATCTTTCAGTCTGCACACATATCTCTATAATGTTTTTACATATGCTCATCCATCAACTCCATATTGTATAACTTTTCCACTTGGGCTTCTTTGCTCCTGCAGTGCCGCAGCTCATTCAGTATTTCTGACAAGTGTGACATTTATGATTTTAGCCAACAGGTATTGTCCTCTGGGTGTGGTGGAAAGACAGGCTTTTGGCACAGTTCTCATGAGCAGGGCTTCATCTTGGGCACACACGCTCCCGGCTACGGGCCATTCAGTGATGCTTCTGTTTACCTTTATTCACCTTGTAGGAAAGGTTTGACATGAGCCGCACCCAAGCATTTCATAACTCTTTGCTCGGACAGATTCCAAACATTTCCTTGTGAGCCGTCAGTCAAGCATTGTCATGTCAGTAGTTCTTAAACAGAAATCCTGTGCAGGCAGGTGGGGATGGCTGTATCGGCTCAACTCGTACCTAAAGAATCCCAGTGGAATGAGCTGCTTTTGCAGCTTCTGATCATCTGTCTACAAATATAACATCAGACGGATGAAGCAGAAGATCTGCTGGCGACAGCTTCAGCTAAAGCGGTTTACTGATCCCACACATGTCTGCAGGGTGGAGCAGCTGTTAGCACCATTGCCTTGCAGCAAGAAGGTCCTGGGTTTGAACCAGAGCTCTGGGATCTTTCTGCACAGAGTTTGCAGGTTTTTCCCATTCATGCTTAGGTTCTCACCAGGTACTCCGAGTACAATCAGAGTACCCAGTTCTCTGATTGTTTGATTAATTGGTTTCTATGAATTGCCTTCAGGTATGTACTGCACCTCTTGCCCAATGACTAATGGAGATAGCAACAGACAACAGAAGGATGCATGTATGATTTCACATAGTTTCTGCTACACAAACTGAAAACCTAATTAGGACATGCCCGCTTTAACCCAGCTCCTGCGAACACACTCTGCGTGGACAAAATGTGGGTCATTTCAACCAACAACAATAATCCACACCAGATTCCAGAGAGAAAATGCTGTCCAAAGAATCAGTGGTCATAGCGGACATTTCATACTTCAATATGGCAAACCACTTGCTGTTGTCAGTGAAGTACAGAAAATAATACAATATAATACAATACAATATCCTTTATTGCCCCAGAGAGGGAAAATTCAGTTGTACTTTCAGATGGTGGTCAGTTGACAACAAGTTTGACTTTAAACTTTATAGTACTTTTGTTAGTTTATAGATCACCAAATGTCTTTTCAACAAAATACATTAAAGATTTGCTTCCAGACCCCTCAGGTCTTCTTGTTCTGCTCTGCATCCCCAGAACTAGAACCAAACATGGAGAAGCAGCAAACAGCTTCTATGCATCACAAATCAGGAACAAACTTCCAGAAAACTGCAAAACTGCTGAAACACTGAGTTCCTTTAAATCAAGGTTTAGAGTTTCCTTTATTTGATAATAACCGGATCATTGATCAACATATTTAATGTGATTTGATCATTCTGATCATGGCATTTTACAAAAAGTAACGTTTATGGATTGTTTAATAATTAGCTATAGTATGATGCTTTTATACAATAACTGCCTTGTTGCTGAATGTGTTTTACGAATCAACTTGAACTTGAACTTAAATCAGTGGTCACCCTCTATTTCTCCGGTCAGAGCTCTTCTCCACATCCACTTGTAACTGGGTAAAAACTGTGAGTTTCTTCCTACCGTTCATTTCTGGGTTTGGGTCCATCCAGAATGCAACTCTTTGTCATTAGAGATCAGTCACTTTAGACCATTTTTGCAGCTGAAACCTGAGCCAGAGCCTGAATCATCCCCACAACTCAACCCTGTTGTGTAAACTAAAACAGGATTACAATTCTACATGTTACATTTTTATTTCCATAAAAATATGCTGGGAATCTTCACCAATATTCTTCTACAATAGAAACACACATATTTTTCTCTTCTGGTAATAACCAGGTTATGAAGAAATAAAAAAATGAACTCAAGCTATTAATTTTAATATAGAAAAGGTTCCATTAAAATTGGTCACTTTTGAGTGCAAAAGGGTACCAAAAGACTGAATTATAAATAAACATGTCACCTTAGAGATAATAAATGACGTTTGTTGGGGTTTATTTCTGAAAGAGGCAAATATGAGGAGGTGAACAGAAACGATAAGAATGGAACACAAACTTCCTGTAATGTTTTTGCTCTTCCTTGTGGGAGTTTTTCTCCATTTTGAAAAGAAAAAGACTTGATGACAGGAGAGCAAAAGCACCGTGACTCTTAAATCAACAAAAGTAGCAGCAGATTTCAGCAAACGTTTCTCCTCGTCTTCTAATCACCTTTATACTTTCCAAACTGGTTGAGTCGTAGACAACATTTGGCCCTGCATGTCATGCATTTGCAAGGTGCATGTCATGCATTTGTCCCCTTTGCAGATTTGTTCTGTTTTCACTTTATCACTCTTAAATACTTCAGTACATCAAACAGGTTAAATATTAAACTAAGATAACCTGAGTAAACACAAAATACAGGTTTTAAGAGATTACATGTTTTAAGGGAAGAATGCCACCCAAACAGTGGTAATTGCCTAACAGTGGAAGTTCCTAATTCAGTCACATTAAAGGGTTTGTGAGCCTGATTAAGATCACCATCAGATTTTAGAACCTTGACTAGACCATTCCAAAACTGTCATTTTGCTTTTTTCAGAGGTTTGCTTGCTGCCCTGCTTTATTTCATTGACCTTCTACATAGGTCAAGTGTTCCTGGCCTCAAGCTTAAGAATTGAGAAGCGGATATTCTCCATCTAGGGAGCATTATTAGTATCATAGTACCATCAGTTACTGCAAATTATCAACAGCAAACCAGTCCCTCATAATCACAGCACCACCATCATGTCTGACTGGAGAGGTCATGTTCCTTTTCTTTCTGCAGAGTCTCTTCCTTATTACCGAATCCCAACTTAAGCGAGTGACATCTGCTGTGTATCAAATATTTTTCTTGTTCTTTTTAAACTACTTGATGAGTTGTAGATGCATTCTTGTGGAAGCTCTGGTAAGCAAGGCATGCATGGGAAGGTTCTCAGGTTGGAATGTTTTCTCCATATGTGGTTAATAATATTCATGGAGGTTCACTGGAGTTCAAGTCTGACAAATGATTATCATGATTTCCTGGCTGCTCAGTGTCAGTAGCTGTGCTTCCATTGACCTTAAAATTGAGTAAATTGGTATTACAAAAATAAAATTTGCTCAGTAGAAACATAATTTGTGAAACAACTTGCATTTTTGATAAAAAGTTTTTGTAAGGTGGTTTTTTCAGCCGTATCGAAATTAGCTTATTTTAGAGGAAACACTTTTTTGACATCACACAAAAAAAGTGTAATCAACAATTAGATGTTACTGCTTTCAAAAAAGACCAGGAAAACGACAAGAAGTGGTAAGAGCAGTTTTTTCCATGTGAGGGCATCGGGAAGGGACTGACTGCCTGATTGATTTTAACGACTTATGACGTGACCAACTTATTCATGTGATTTTAACTGTATTTCTAATTTAATTGAGACATTTTTTTTTGACATTAGTGGAATATCAACAAGGTTTTGTGTGCATTGGTAGTGACTTAGATTTTTCTCTGTTCTTTGGAAGGAGGCCTACTTCATATTGTCAAAATGGTTCGATTTAAGGAAATTCTTGGTTTTACAGATCTTGCAGGAATCGGGTCTGGGTTATATGTGAAAAAAACAAAACAAAACAAAACAAAACTGAAAAATGAAGGCAAATACCTTTTCTCAGAACTCCATGCTATGTTAATTTCTCTCTCGTCTACAACTGATATTAAAACTAATTATTACATGTGGAAACACCAGTAGGACCAGGCTAGCTACTGTTAGCAGTACAAGCTAACAGTATCTGTCATAGCATGTTGCAGATGTAAACAATGTTTTGTTTTTTTCCATTGGAAGACTTCAAAATACAAGCAGTGTTTCCGAGGCCGACAGAAACCAGCTCCAAAAGTCAAATGCTCATTTGTCATGGCTACAAAACAATGTCTCGTCCTTGTTTCTGCTACACTTGTACAACAGATGCTCTCTGCTACACCACCATAGCTGTCCCTGATTATTTCAACTAATTTCTGCTTTTCCCTCAAACACAGCTGTCAGTCAGGCAGTCAGTCCCTTCCCGATGCCCTCACTTCGAAAAACTGGATGTTCTCCATAACAATTAAAACCTTGGTGCGGGGAGACACAATGTTTAGAACAGCATGTCCCCTTTTGAAAGTAATAATACAGACACTCTTTTGAGATAAGACGAGAAAAGGAGGATGGAAGAACATGATCCCCCGGTTTTGAGCAAAGCGTTCCTCGCAGGCATCTTCTGGTGTAGCATTTAATGGCTTGAATCATCTGATGGGAGTATGGAACACAGTGAGCCGAGTCGAGACATTTCTGGCGAGCTCAACATTTGTTATTGTTATAAAGCAGGAACTCGGTTTGCACCCGATGCTTTACAGCAGGAAGGTTACAGGTTTGAATCACAAACACAGGCTGACCATGTGGAGTCTACATTTTCCTACCAACGTCCAACATCTCTGTTTATCCTGGTTTCATCTCACCTAAAACCACCTATGTTGTAAATTACCCATATGTTTGGGAATTCGCTGCAAACTTTACTGGTTATGACCCTGATTGGAAAAAAGAAGACATGGAAAATTATAAAATACAAAGTCGGATGTGGATGGGACTTTCTGACTGGAAAAATAGAGCAGAGAGAAATGAAAGCATGAAGTAAAAATACACTTGTGTAAAAGTATAAACTCTGAAGTGATGTAAGACTCACAAATGCAGAAGTAATTTATAAAATACCCTGTTGAAATGAGCTTGCTTTGGCGACCCAGACACAAACCCATGGTGTATAAGTGGGATGTAAGGAGAACAGGTACTGCAAAAACACAAACTCTTACCAAGTATTTTCGGTCTCATTTTTAGTACAACATCTTAAGACACTTGAATTAAGCCAAAACTAACTTAAAAGTAAAGCTTTTGAAAAGTAAAGTATCCATCCATCCATTTTCTGAACACCCTTGTCCCTCAGTGGGGTCGGGAGGGGTGCTGGTGCCTATCTCCAGCTAACGTTCCGGGCGAGAGGCGGGGTACATCCTGGACAGGTCGCCAGTCTGTCACAGAAAAGTAAAGTAGCTTGTTTTAATTCAATAATTTGTACAATTTAATGAAAATTTACAAGTTCTCTTATAATAAGATATTTTTTCTATATTACAAGTGAAAAAAATAGCAGATTTGTTAAAAAAAATATGTATATATTTTTGCCACTGGCATAAACCATGAAGAAAAAAAGAGGCAGAAGTTGGAGGATGAGTGTGGCATGTTTTAAATGACTTATCGTGTAAACAAACTTATTTATGTGTGATTTTAATTTAATTTATTATTTAATGGAAACACTGCAATTGCAAAATTGTCTTTTACCAACATTATCCACACAGTTTTGTAATGGAAACAGAACATGACCCCACACACACGGCCACACCGGCTTTGGAATGAATAGACCTGGAAATCAATTCAATAATCTTTCATACTACAAATAATTAACTATATTAAAAAGTCGGATTGGTTCCAGGAAACCCAGCAGTTTGAATTAGTCTGCTAACACTGATTCACTTAACACCGAAAAGAAAACTAGTCGTTTGTGATTATAGAGTAAAAAAAATGTTGACATAAACATTCAAATGTTTGCACCCATATTGATAAAGTTGTTTGTTGTATAAAAATGTATCAGAGGAAAAAGAATGCATGGTGTATGCAAACTTTTGACCAGTTCTGTAGACATTCCTGGTCCTTGTAATGACCCTGCAGCTGAAGTCCAGACTTCACATAAAGAGTGAAGTCTTTATGTGACTTCTGTTATTCTGCTATGTTTCTGGTGACTTTGGAATCTTTCTTAGCAGTAATTCTTACCTTTTAGTGTCACTTAAGTCCAAAGTACATTTCCATTTGTTGTTTTTTGCTACCTTGTCTTTGAGAGGACATTCCCCAAAATGTCTCTTCAACCCATTTGTAGAAACCCGGGACCATCGATCCATCAGGAAAGAAGGTGGAGTTCTTGTTGTTTAGACAACTTTAGCTGCTTAAAGTTTAGGCATTAATAAAATAAAAGTGAACTAATTGCTGTATGTTCCATCATTTTACATATTAAATCCCCTTTTAAATGTACAAAACTTCAAAGAACATCAAGAAACATCATGTCAGTTATAATGCCTAAAATCATCACTTCAAGTATCCAGTAACATTTGTTGCTAATATCAGTGCTCCTTTTTGTTGCAGGTAAAACTTTTAAAGGGTTTTAAATCCTGCTTCTCTTTGAGAAAATCTTCTGTTGACAAATTTTTCTTCCATTTTTTTTGTAAGATGAAAATTGGACTAACTAGATAAGAGGAAGTGCTCTAAAAATATGTGACTGTTGATTCTGGATTCATCACATGACACTCAGCTGTTGAAGCCAAAGTGTATGTGTCTGCAGTCAGGAGGAGGTGACTGTAAACAATGCAGCAGAACAACACTGACAACTCAAAAGCAGGTTGAAGGACATTTTATTGTGTTTTTTTTGTCCCCCCTTTAGCTGCAGAAAGGCAGCTATTGATCCAACCGTGAAATTTGCGAGACATCAAAGCATATCAGAGGGCAAAGCTCTGAAAGCTGAAGCTGACCCGGAAGGTGACCTCTGAGAGGAATAATGATCCTCGACATGCTAGCAATCCACCAAGGGATGAGTCAAAAAAGAAAAAAAAAAAGCCGGTTATAGAATGTTCAATTTCAGAGTGGAAAAGAGAAGCTTTTGAAGGGTTTAGAGGGAGCAGCATGTTAAAAAAAAACCGTCGACCCTTTCACTTGGAAAAGCAGCTAAAATGCAAATTATCATCCAGAACATTTATATGATTTTCAGTGCATGTTTGTATGAATGCATTTTTCTTCCACAGCACAATATTGCAGCAATTTCTTTTTGTCACAGCGGTATGCAATTCACAACGCCTCGCAGTATGTCTTATCACGATCATTTGGATAGGCCTGCTTGGATGCAGCATCAGCTAGTCTGTGTTTCCATTCTCTTCTTTTTAATATATATTTGTTTTTGGCCCCTCAGAGAGATTTCCACTGTCCTTTATGACCAGCAGCTGGTCTTAATGGACATGTGGGTTAGCTTTAATCAATATTGTTATCAACAAACGTACTGCAACATCATGTTCTACTATTAAGGTGCAGCTCCGTTTTCTAACATGCACAAACATAATATCTTTATTTGAAAAAAATATTTTAACTAAAACATTTCAAAAATAAATACAAAATCTTTTGGAATATTTCTGAATCAAATGCTGAGTTTCTGTCTTTGGGACATAAATTGAGTGGTTTTAGCCAAGGGTATCCAAACTGTGGCCCAGGGGCCATTTGTGACCCCTGAGATAATTTTAATCGGCCGCAAAACTGCAACTCAGTAACGGAAAAAGTTTGACCAACAAAACAGAAAACAATTGATGACCCCCAGAATAGGGAAACTGTCTTTCACGTTTTCGATTTTTAAGGATTTGAAAACTTTGAAAATGTTGCTTATTTTTGAGCAGGTAAAAAATAAAATAAAATAAAAAAATCACAATGAACTCTATTTTGCTTTTTAAATTTAATGCATTTTGTGGCCCACAAGTAGTTAAAATGTTCTAGTTTTGGCCAAAAAGTTTGAACATCACTGATTTAGATAAAAACTGTGACAAAGTTGAAACCAAGAAACTTAGTTATTTCTTTGAGGTGGCAAGAAGAACAAAGTGTGTACATACTCAGGAGCAGAACTGCTGGATAGTTTGATAATGTTGCTGCTTTTATGGCGAGGCCATGCCCAGTTCAAATTTCTGACCAATCAAAACGGTTGTTGTATAGCACCCAAGAAAAAAGTTCAACCCAGAATAGTCTGAGATCAAACTGCAAAATCTCCTTTGCAAATTTGAATTCAAACTTCTCTGTTCTTGCAAATTATGTGAGAAACTTTAAAGACTAAAACCAACCTCATTAATATTTCACACTGTGTCATTTTGAAACAGTCATCATGTAATTGGTTTGCATGGAACCTCTTCCACAAGATGAAATAAGAAATGTTGTTTGTTTGACCCAATAAAATAGGCAGCTATAAGCATGTTGGGTAGTTTCAATCTATCACAAGTTTTGGCTATTTTGGTGTTTGTGATACTTGAGATCAACTGTATAACAATGTTAATACAGTTATTAGCATAACTGTATTATGTTAATAACTGTATTAACAGTTATTAATACAGTTATTATTGACTTTACTTCAACCTGGAGAACCATTTTTTAAATTTAAGCTTCCATTAGCATTCAGATACTA
>NW_015112879.1:126109-133466 GCF_001443285.1 Poecilia latipinna | reverse complement strand
AAAATAATGAACTTTATCACAATATTCTAATTTTATGACCAGCACCTGTAAGTAGCTAGTGCACTCTGGTACTAATTGTGTTCAAAATTCATATTTTGACCTGGTCAGAAAATCAGTGCTGTATGAATTTTGCCATCTATAATCAAATGATAGTAATAGGTAGATCTTAAGACAAGAAACCCAGTCATTCTAGTTCAGTGATTCAGGTTTGGAGTTTTTCTTTTCAACCTAGTTTTTGGTAGCCTTAACTTTACACATTAGTTAAATTAAGTTAATTGTCTAATAATATTTTTATCAATAATCCAAAACTGTTGTGTTAAATCAAACCAAGCTGAGATCCATCCACATCTTTTGACTTGATAATAGTTCTCTTCAGTCGAAGGACAACAATCCAACAACAAAAACAGTTTTGCTTTCGCCCTCAAACAAAATGAAGGGTAAAATTCCAGTTGTCATTCCACAGAGAGGTAGGCCAGCAGGTTTCAGGAGCTTACCATAACAGAGATCACAGCAGGCCATTCCTGTCACAACACATGACAGAATAGTTCCAGAGGTAACATTCATGTTTCCTTGACGGTAAAACACACAATGCAGCCTGACAAGTCAAAATACATACTGCACTTTTCAAATTATTGACATATTTTAAAAAGGATATTGCAATTTTCCTATGAAAAACTAAAAACAGCTTCCAAAAAGAAAACAATAATAATGCTTTTTTTTAAAGATGTTCATTTAAACTGAGTGTAGACTAAAGTGTGTGATTCCAAAACAGCAATCACTGAGTGAAACTGGAAATTCTACTGTGTGGAAACAGCTGATGGAGGAGGAACTAGGCTCTCAGCTCAGACTTTTACATGCAGCTCCACTAAATCTGCATTAAGCCAGAGTCTCTTTTATGAACACATCATGCCCTCAACTATAAATACACACTCTCCTATGAATGACACCGGCCTGTTTTTCTAATTCTCCTGTAGTGATTTGACTTGATAATAGAAGTAGAAGGATTTCCATTCACGGCTTTTGCACCCCAGATCCCTAACCTCATGAGTTGCTCAGCCTGACCCCTGACCTCCTACACGGAGGGCAGGTTCATCTGAACTGCTCCCTGTTCATGATCAATAACATATTACAAAAAAAAAAAAAACAACTAATAGGAATCTGGATATTCATGCAAGTGAAGCATTTCTCCGGGGAAATTCCGTTTTGGTTCTCTTGTGAGTTAGGACTCTAAATAGGTTGTGGGCCTATTAGTGATGGATCCCCTCATGGTAATATGTTTTAATGAGCATGGCTCCCAGGGCAAGGGAACACTTTTTTTCAGGATGAGAGCTTAATGGGTCATTAGACAGTCTGTGATGTTTATTGACTGTTGATGGAAGTTTTTTCTCCCAAATATTTTGATGAATTTTGATACAGTTTTGGTCCGGCCTTTAGAATTTCTGAACATGTGTCTACTACAGCTGCCGTGTTTCCACTACAAATATGCGTAAAATGTTCCGCTAAAGTAAAAAAAAAACACAATTTGGCAATTGTGATGTTTGCATTACATAAGAAATGCAATCAGAATCACACATGAACTAGTTTGTTCACGAGACGTCGTTATAGAGCATGCCGTGCCATGATCATCCATCCAACTACTTCCTGTCATCTTCTTCTTTGTGGTTTGCGTCAGTTGTAACATCCGGTGGTGTATCGAGTGTTTCTTGTGATGCAGAAAAAGTCTTCCATTGCAGATTTGTGAAATAAACCAATTATGACATGGCCAAAGAACCACCTCATCCTAGTGGCAAGGCTTTTTATTGAAGATGTGTTTTATTTTTAAATTGGCTTGTTTCCATTAAGTACATTTATTTTTCAAATGTCAAATTGCGCAATTATTGGGTCAGTGGAAACACAGCAACCATGAGGGCTTTTTCACCAGCAGAGCCCACAGCTTGTTCCAGGTCGCCAATGAGATTTTGAATCAGTTTTGTGTGTTTCAACTGAAGAATGAGGTTCCCAAACATCAAATCTTGTCCCAGTCAAACATTGTAGAGTACTTGGTTTTTCAGTGCAAAACATGGTATCACCCATAGTGTCACCACTTGGGCAGGTCAAAATGAAAAAAAAAAAAAAAGCAAAAGTATCAAACATGGACCGTAGAGGCATGCAGGATATCTGCCATCTTGCTACTATTGATGATGTGTTTTTTGGTTCCCCAAATTGATGGTGACTCACATCTTAACAAAACACAAACTCTCTGAGGCACGCAAACGGAACCTGTTCTGGAAAGAGAGTTCTGTTTGTAGATACAAGTTATGTGAACGGTTACTGGTCTGTTTACATACTTGTGGCATTGAAGTAACGCCACAAAAATGTGAGAGTGAAAGTTTTACCAGGAAGGTTGCAGCAGTTGTCAATCAACTTACAGCATGCTAACTAGGTTAACTTTTGAAACTCTTAGACATAAAATGTTACATCATGAACTAATTTGTGACTGAATCTCTGCCTTCTGAAATTGTTGATCAAACTGTGCAGTGTTCAGTTCAGTAGTACAGCTGGGCTCCGACAGGTGATGTAATAGTGTGAGGGGAAGGTCTTCTTCTGGATGTGGCATTTTGCTGGGAAACAATAAGATGGAAATTCTATCCATCTTATTGTTCTTTGCTGTGAATGCTTTCAGAAGTAGGTGAGTGTTGGACGATGGTTACTTTATTTCTTAATTACTAAGGAACATTTGGCGTCGAGGTCTTTGTGCACTATATCTCCAGTTTCAGAACTTGTCTTGATGTAAATACTTAAGAGAAATAAAGCAGTCACGTCGTCTGATGAGACAAGACAGAGCAAAGTGGCAAACAAAGGTAGCAGGAGCTATGTCAGTTTAGTCACATCTTTTATTCTTTTTTTCACCATTTACAATCTTTTTATATTCTATCTGCAACTTTATTTACGCCTGGGTGACACAATCTGTACTGAGTATATATAAACCACTGCCTGGATACATGAACTGTAAGACCTAATTATTTGGTTAAAACCCTGAACTCTTTAGCTGCTAACAGACAGTTTTTTTTTTTTCTTTTTTTTTTTTTCTTCAAATTAACACATATTTTCTCCTGCATGAACTAAATAAAAAACAATTCACCGATATTATCAGACTGACTATCATCTGACTCTTATTTCTGTTGACAAGGTTAAATGAAGTCTAACCAGAGCACTGTAGTTCAAAATGCTGGTCTGTCAAGAGCATAGCACGCTTTCAAGCCTCTTCTCTAACTTAAACTTTGTCCCAGTTTTTGACCCAATGTTTGGTTAAACCTGCTAAACATGACCTTGCAAGTTTTGTTGTGTATAATAGTTTTAATTGCTCACTTTTTCTTTGTGTCCTTCAGTGGTTTTGCAATGCAAAGCACGTTTGGTTGGTATTGTGTTTAGAGAGAGCTATTCAAAACATGTGCAGGTGACCTGAATATAATCATCAGCCCGACTCCGTCTAGGTTTGTGGATGGAAATAAGCTAACCTGCTGTCAGAACAACTTCATCTGATGAAGTAAGTGTTAGTTGATGTTATAAACCCTGTACAGTAATACTGAAGAAACCTTAAGACTCATGCAAGTTTGATAATACATTTTTCTATTAGGACATTGAGAAATTACTGTCATAAACAGTTTTGCTAAGTACCCAAATTGTATAAGTTTCATTTCTACTAATTTACTAAGGATCTTGTACCTTGTTTAACTGTGTTATGCATCAAGTACAAATTTCAACCAAATCAGAAAAATACTTTATAAAAGTTATTTACATTATAGCAGCTCCTCAGCACTTGAATTAATTTGCGTGGTCTCACAGGTGATTTTCAAAGTTTGTTTATTTTTCTTTGATGTGAACCATCAGTCATCTCAATCATCTTGATTACCTCAGTCACCGCAATCACCGTGAAAACTAAACAGATATACAAATATTAGAATATAAACAAACTTACAACACACAAACAAAATAAAATGTACCTCGCTGCTTTCACCGGGGAACACAAAGCACAGCCAAGCACAGCTTTGACAGTTTGTTCAAGTCATTCATTGGTACAATGATTCTGCCAGCTTTTATAGGGCCTGCCCTCATTTAGCTACGGCAGCCCATGAGGTACATAACAAAAAAAAAACCCACAAAAAAACACCTTTACAAAGTGCAAATACAATTAAACAAAACAAAATTCAAACCACCAACAGTGCTAATCAAAACAGACAAATATTAAACAATCTGCAACATCCTTAATTTAGAAAATTCACCTAAAATAATTTACAATAAATAGTCTCCAAATTTGAATAATTTAGGCAGTTCATTTTAATGGGTCCATTACATACATATTTTCCATATGGGTTCACTCTTTTTTTAATTATTTATCTGGTAACATTTGGGCAAAAAATAAGCAGTGACAGTCCGAAATCAAAGACCTGATGAGCACTGCGATACATTACAACCTCTGGCTAACTACTAGCTGCATTAGCTGCTAACAATGCTAATGTTAACAGCTGCTTTGGAGTCTTATATCATTACTGAAAAAGGTCTGTCTCTGAGTTTTTTATGTTTCTTTAAGTTTTTACTGTGGCTTTTACAGAGTCTTCAAAACATGGTTTGGGATTTTGGTAAAGTGTTTGGTTTGTGAAAGTAAAAAAAAATAGCATTGTTAGCTCATGAAAGCACTAAAATCACTTGTTCTACGTGACTGGCCACAACAAAACCAGGAAGTCAACATTTTGACTTCCGATTTGGAAAACAACCAAAACTGCTGTTTAAGACATGGGATTCATCATGATTCCAATTCCAACTAGTATATTGTGCAAAAATAGTTAACTAAAAATGAAAAAAAGGAAAAGAATAAATAAATAAAAAATAAAAATCACTATTTTCTCAAAAATGTATAATTTTTATCTTTTTCCTAGATTCTGATGTGCTGATTTAGCCGTGGCCCATCACATATTTTGTGACAGTAAACTCCACGTTTTGTGACACAACTATAAGTTGCTATACAGTTCAGAGGTTTTGACCTTTTGGATTCTAGCATACTTCCTGCTCTAATCTCACACTTCTTTGGTAAGCTTTATTGGCCTAAATCATCTTTTGCAAAAAAAGAGAGGGTTATTTATTTATTTATTTATTTATTTATTTATTTATTTATTTATTGCCAAAATCACTTTTGGCAAAACATGACTTAGGAAGATGATTATATTTAGCATTGTTTTCAATAACTCAATAACCCTAAAGCAATGTTTTTTTAAAACACATATATCAACTAAAGTTACTTGGATTTTAAATAATTTTTATTTTGACAACCCTGTTTAAAAAAAAAAAAAAGAAAAAAAAAAAAGAATTGTTGCGAAATGCAAATCTTTCCGAATGATCAACCTTCTCCCTCTTTGTCTTTGGATGGTCAGTAGACATGTTGGGGGCCCCCCGGTGTGAATCCATAACTGTCTCATCAAGGGTCATTTGGACTGGGGGCCCGGCACCTCAGTGACAGACAGGCCACACACAGACAAGCATGCACTCTGCAGTGAAGCCAAGACAAAACAAAATGCGTTGGAGAAAAATTTGAAAAACCTCCTGCGCAGATACAGTTGCTGACTGCGGCTCTGGCGGGACTGGAATGCAAGCCATTGTTTCGAGAGCCATTTAACAACAATGGGGCGATCCTGGACAGTTTGCAGCACAATGCCTCCACGCTGCTCCGCGCAGAAAGCCTCTGTGCCGTTCGCTGCTGTGGCACCCTGCTGGGCTCGGTGGACTGCTTGGGAAACGGGTTGCTTGTGCAGCTCATCCATTAAAGACGTTTTCCAACAATTACTCTGATGGCCCTCATGTAATGACGGCACCACTGAAGCACCACCCAAGCAGTTTTTTTTTTTATCAGATTGGTGTTGAGGGTTTGGAAAGTTTAATCTGTTGCAGGGAATCTGCGCCAGATGTCTTTAATTATTATGTATTAAAGATTTATCTCCTTTGAAGAGCACATGTCTCCACACAGATATGTGTGCATACATACAGATAAAACCGTTTATTGTCGCTCACATTCTGGAGTGTTTTACATTACTGTAGAGGCTCTACATAAATTAATGCTAAACCTACTCTTGACATGTTTGGCTTTAAAGTAAACATGTATGGAATCAATTGTAAAGGATTTTTATTTGAAAGTCAGTACAGATATTAATTTGTGTGGCGCTCAGTCAGTATAAACAACTTGTAGACCAGCTTGTTTCAGGCCTGACTGTTGGCCAACCATTTTTATTAGACTGAATGTTCTCCAACAAGGGAAAGAAAACAAACTAATCACATTTGTTATGGTAACCCCAACTTT
This sequence comes from Poecilia latipinna, assembly GCF_001443285.1. Lineage (NCBI taxonomy): Eukaryota > Metazoa > Chordata > Actinopteri > Cyprinodontiformes > Poeciliidae > Poecilia > Poecilia latipinna. The sequence continues at coordinate 127,138 of NW_015112879.1, read as the reverse complement.
TCTTTTTGTACAAAGGTTAGGAATCTACTTAATGTTCATAGAAATTAAAACGTGTTTGTGATAAAACGTAATCCTTTGTTCTATATTTTTTAATTTTGCTGAACAACACATTACAAACATCCAGAACCCCCCCAAAAAAAACTAATTTACAAGACTGATGGAACCTTTTTGGTTCAAAGAAATTGTATTTATTTATTTATTTATTTATTTATTTATTTATTTATTATGCATCCTTTGTTTTACCAGACAAGTTGATTGAAAACAAACTCCAATTTTCAATAACAACCTACTCGGAAAACACCAAAACATCAAACAACAGAATAACATGCAGCAGAAAACAAAATAATATCATAAAAAAAGAAAAAAAAAAAAGCACATGTGGGCTGCAGTAAGTAATCCTGGTGTTATTTGACACATGTAAACATCCAACTCTACAAACCTTAGCTGAACCCTTGGATTTAGTAAAGTTAGGCCACATATTTTTATTACTTTTTTTTTAGAGCCCAACTTCGCATCCTTTTGCGTCACTTTAGGGAAGAGGTTTTGGATTGTGGTGTGACAATGCGGAACCTAGTACAACAAAAACATCCTTAACAGTGGGTCAGTGACTGTCTGATGTGAGAGAGTGACTAAAGCTGCTGGAAGGGAACTGGAAAGCAGTTAGTTGTCAATGGGGATTTCTCTCAACCTGTTTCCATTTGCTCAACAGTGAGGTCTGCTGTGCTGCTATGAGGAAGTGGTTCCACCTATCAGCGCGCACACTGGGTTTAAATCTGCATGACTGCAGATAAAGTCCTGTTTATCAACACCAGGATGGAGCAAATATGGTGAACAGGGAAACTGGTCTTAGAATTCTTTATTTGCTCACCTAAATCTATTCTGCATATGCGAGCGTCGCTAACAGTGGCTGCTCTTCCATTACAAATGAGCGCAAAATTTTGTCAATATCCCACTAATGTCAATAAAACACAATTTTACAATTGCAGTGTTTCCATTGAATAAGAAATGTCATTAAAATCACTTGTGAAT
>NW_015112879.1:118010-122576 GCF_001443285.1 Poecilia latipinna | reverse complement strand
AGCAAATTTATTTTCCAAATTTCAAATTGCGCAATTGTATGGTCAATGGAAACACAGCTATGAAAGCAAAGCATTTCACATTTTTTCCTAATTTCCATTTTACCTAAACGAGTCCTGATACTGAGTAATTAGTGGGTGATTATGTGGTAAAGTGAGAAAACTTAATAGGGGCTTTTTGTCCTCCTGAATAAAAACAGAGTCTGGAGTTAAAAGGGCAGTGGTGTAGCATTGCACACAGAAAGTCCCAGAGAAACACACACCTGGTTAAAAAACGGAAAGTGAACGTGGATAGCTTCTGCTTTACTCCTGTAAACGGCAGTAGGAAGTGGCTGCGGATGCACACAAGCGGCAAAACTCAATTCAAGAAAGGACAGAAGTTGAATTTTAGAGTAAAAGGGAAGTGAACCCTCAAACAGGTAGTAAATGCAGGACCCTACACCCACAACTGCACTCTACGATACTATAACACCTGCGTGAAGATAGTAAAACAACAAAGGATGTGAGTCATAAGGATTAGATACACTCATGTATTCCTTTTTCTTTTTCTTTATGAGTCACGGATAAAGTGTGGCAATAGAATCCAGCCTAACAGTAGAACCACGTGATAGAGACCTGGAAACAAAGACTGAAAGTCACATGAAGGCCTAGCATACCTGGGGTGTGTTTTGGTCATGTGTGTGTGGGCCGGCTTTGGAATGAAAACAAAAGGTCAACGCACACTGATTGAAAATGTTGTAAAAATATTCTAGCTTTATATTAGATAGGAATACTTCTTTTGAAATTTAATACTGCAATAATACCAACTGGGCAGTTTGTATTGTAGTTATTCCATTCAGACATATAGATGTGTGTGAAAGCGTTAGAATGACTAAGAAAGGGAAATTAAGCTTTAAATCTGCTGTTGTTGTTGGTGCCAGACAGACCGGTGTGAACTACTTCTGATTCACTGGGATTTTTATTCTTGTGTTTACAGAAAAGGGTGCGAAAAAAAAAAAGTCAAGTGACTGGAAGTTGTGTGGACAAAAGTGTCTTTTTGTTGTTAGAGACAAGAGAAAAAATGACATTAATACCTACTTGTTCCAAATAAGGTATCCTCAATACCAACTCTGACTACAAAGCGGTTAAAAATTGGAAGATGGGCTACAGCAGCAGAATGTCTCACTGGGTGTCACTCCAATCAGCTAAAAACAGGAAACTGAGGCCACAGCCTCACTGACAGTGGACCTGATTGAAAAAATGCTGCCTGATGATTTATTTTGTAGTCATGCTGGAATCACAACAGAGATGGTGACTCAAGTTCATGCTCGGATTTGAGTCACACATAAGTTGCAAGACAAAACACTTGACTCAGACTTGTAGTCTTAAGCCATCTTTCTAGTGGTTTTTTTTATGTGCATCATGAAATACGGTATTAGAAAAGGTTGATATAAACAGCAAAATTTAAGACAGCTTCCTCAACTTCACAAAAACGTTTCTACACTCGTTTGAGTTGGTTTTTGGTTTTTCCAAAAACAGTGAATTTGCTGAGGAGGAGATGGAAACACATATTTTCTGGAAAAATCGCTAGTGAGGTCGCTAACATTTACCTCACTTGACTGTTCAGTCATTTCCGCATTAGAGATGCATTTATTCCTCTATGTCTCCAAAGAGCATGTAATATGGCAGTTGACAACTAGAACTTGCCTAATATCAATATATTCCTGAAAACTTCTCCATTTTTCTGAGATGTGCAGTCCATGATAGTTTGTAATGTCTACTTCCTGGTTATTACAGCCATGTGTAACGTCAACATCTGACAAAGCTATGCTTAGCGTAGCCTGGTTGATTTGTTCTAAACCAGAAGACAGAAACATGCCTAATTTGCATTTTCTTTTTTCTTTTTTTTCTTTTTTTGCAACATTTTAAAAGTTTGCTAAAACATTTGCATGACAATTGGATATAAACATAGCTTGAGACCTGAGTCTATAATATTTAAATCTCCTTGCTGGTCTTTATTCTATTGAAGCAAAGCTACTAATTAAGCTAAACACATCAGATCTGACAACTTCTCTGTAATAGAATTAGCTCGGTTTATTAGCTGGTGATGCTGAGACTGCTAATGTTTTATAAAAATCAGTTAATATTAGGAGTAGCTAATCTCTTAGGCCACATTCACTCAAAGGGTCTTGATGCTCAATTCTGATTTTTTTTTTTGCTGAAATCCATTTCTTTTTTTTGTGGCTGTACTATTAATTAAATTTGACTGCAATCAGACTTCAGTGTGAGAGTTTTGCGCACTGCTAACAAAATATTAATGTATTCCTAAAGTCTATTAATTGTTTTTGAAGATGTTGGGAGAAAGGAGCCAACAGTATTGTCAAAACATCATAAGACTAACAGAGCTATGAGGAAAAAAGGCCCAACAAATAGCGATGGCTGTTCAGACTGCTATAAAAAGTTAGATAGGGGAGACATATGGGCAAAAAGAAATTAAAATAAATAATTTTTTTTTAAATTTAAAGCATCACAGAAATACTCATAAAATGTTAAAGGATAAAAAAAGTAATTGTTAATGAATGTTAACTTATGATTGTCAAACATTCATGTGCTAAATTAGGCCTAAGACCAAACATTGAATTTCTACTCTACTGCAGTGGAGAGTTATAGGAAGACAAGATATTGTGCATTTATGAGAAAATATTTCTTTCAATAGAAACTTGCAAAAAAAAAAAAAAAATCTGAACATTTCTGAATCACTGTAAAGCTGGGATAAAATACTAACAACCAAAACTCCAAATAATATGAATAAATACCCAAATATGAGGATCTTGTCTTGGTTGTGTTTATCAGCTCTGGTGCCACTCAGGTTTACCTCGTGCAACGCCATGATCATTTTCCAGCCTTCCTAACTGAGAGCTGAGCAACATGTCAGGTCATATTGACTCAAGTCTTAATCTGACATTTAATAAATTAAGCAAATATTTAATTTCCTTGTTGCAACAGCAAGTCAGCAGTGTTTCTTTCTTCTTCTTTTTTCCCACTGTAGCTTACCAAGAGATCCCAGATTAATATCACCTCATTAAGTACCAGCCAGCCACAGGAGTGTTTTTGTTGTATTAAGCAAATAATCCTAACAAAAGGTTACCAGTGTGATGTCATGGTAATAGGCGGAGAGAATAGCATTCTGGGTGTGACTCCAAAAGCAATAACTGGATTGAGTTGGTAGAATGCGATGTGCTTGTGTGTGTGTGTGTGCATGTGTGTGTCACTTATCTGCCACGCCGACAATACCATAGGTTACTTTTACTTTTATTGATGGAAAATGTTGTTTCTTACAGGACAGTTGTACTATTTTGTAACCTTGCAGGTTTTACAGTTTGCTGCCCTCTTGGACTCACATCCATCTTTTATCGTCCAACTGTTAGTTTATCTGATAGTAATGATTAGAACACCTCCATTAATAAGAACCAGAGATAAAGATTCTGTTTCTGTTTTAAAGTGAATGGTATGTCACTCCTGTTGTATTAGAGTAGAGCACAAATTATAATATAATAATGTTGTTTATTGTCCCACAGTGTGAAAGTTCGTGTGTGCTCCATCATTATAAGATGAGCTTGTTACCTTTTGTATTCTCTGTCCAATGGCTGCTGGAAAAGACAAGTGTTTTGTTGTAGACCCCAATGTACAACGTGTGCATGACTCCGGCTCAAAAAGAGATGGTTGTTCATAACTGTGCATCAGTTTGCAGCCATTTTCACATGTATAAACATTGTGGGGGGCGTGGTCAGCAACAGCTTATTGACATAAAAGTGACAGAATCCCTAAAATAGCTCCAAATATGCAGAACTAAGCAGGAAAAAATCTCATTATACGAGGATGGTGATTTTGTGCAAAAAATATAATGAATTTGTTTTGCAAAGTCCATAGATCTATCTTAATTTGTTTAAAATGAAACATTATAGATCAACTTTAAAAGTGTGCTGTGTCTACGTAACCATCTGGATGTGACTGATAGTCAGGCACATAGACGAGAAACAGCAGAAGCTGCTGTAATGTTTATCTTTTTTCTTTACAAAATATGCCAGCAAGAAGAGCATGTTTTATCATGATGCCGAGGTATTTCAACATAAAACTGCAGCTAAACTGATAAAATAGATGTGAGTGTTAATGTTCTGCTATATGTGATAGAACAAAAAAAGCTACATTTAATTTTATGGTATCTTTAAAATTTTATCATTTAAAATAAAATAAAAAATCCTCGCAGTGCAGGACCACCCTTTTCAGGCGTATATAAACCTATATATCCAGTATTTAGTAATGTAACTAGAGTGCAATTTCTTTCCCCAGTTAGGCTGTACTGAAAAAAACAAAACAACAACAAAAACAACAACAACAAAAAGGACCAGCAGAGTCACTGGTCAGGTTGATTTAACTATCTGGAAGCCGTAGTGAACAACCAGGCCTCGTCAGCATGACTCATGTTTATGGATTCAACAAACAGAATTTTTTTTTTTTCAGGTAAATACAACAACACAGCCTCCCATTCACCAGGCGCAGGTCCCTGGAGCGTTTGTTGACGTCCACTTC
>NW_015112879.1:95204-114855 GCF_001443285.1 Poecilia latipinna | reverse complement strand
GCAGGACCACCCTGCACTGTCAGGGAGTCACAGAGTCCAAAAAGTAGGCCTTCGTGATCTGTACGCAGCACAACGATGGAGGGCATGGAAATTGTCTGCTCAGTTAACCATTGTCCTTTGGAACGGCAAATTGCTCAATCGCTGCTGTAAATTTTTACAAATGGGATTATTGTAAGGGACTTGATCTTATTGATGCAACGAGTGACTCCGCCCCCTAGCCAATCAGTGATCAACAGTATTCTAACGCTGGACTGGAACCTTAGTGAAGTAGGTTCTAATTAAGGGGCTGGTAGCTTGCACCAGTTACCAGTGGAAAATCACTAGTACTACACAGAGCAGTAATGCACACTCACTGACTCCTGGCAGAACAGAGTACTGTTCTGCACAGACCAGTTAGGGCCCAGTCAGGGCCCTTTCTGGGCCCTGACTGGGCCCTAACTGAAGGCGCAGGACACCCACCTGAAGGCGGTGAAGATGACCCTGAAGAACAGGGAGCCCACCCAGCTGGAGTCGCTGAGCATCCGAGGCAACAACATCCGCTACTTCATCCTGCCGGACAGCCTGCCTCTGGACACCTTGCTGGTGGACATCGAGCCCAAGATCAAGTCCAAGAAGAGAGAAGCAGTGGCGGGACGCGGACGAGGCAGAGGACGTGGACGCGGCAGAGGACGGGGACGAGGGCGAGGCGGACCAAGGAGATGATTCTCTGGTCTTTCAGTTCGTTCTCATCACCTCACTGTTTGTACAGGATGTTTTTCTTTTCTTTTTCTTTTTTCTTCCTTTCGTTTAGAGGAAACGATTTGTGAATTTCAGTGTGCTGAAATTCACAAATTACTGGGCCCTGACTGGGCCCTAACTGGGCTCTGGCACTATGAGAGACATTAATGTTTCTGTTCTCTAAAACGCTTGAATTCAATGGAATTCCCTTATTGGCATTCAATTATTCAGCCCTGTAAAGGGAATTCAGCTCCTGGATTTCTGTCAGGCTCCATCGTAGCTTGCCACCATCAGTATGTGAATGACTGAATTATGAAGCACTTTGGGGTCCTCTGGACTTCATAAACAACTATACAAGTACAGACCATTTACCAAAAGAGCTGCTCATTTTCTTGATCCATGTTTGTTATTATTTCAGTCTGGACTAAAGTAATGGACTAACTACATGAAGATCTGACAGCCTAACATTACCATCCAAAGAGCAACATGACTAAAAGGTGCAAATCCTATGAAGTCATCAGTGCAAGCAGTCATCCCAGAGCTTTTAGTCTTTCCAAGAAAAACGCTTCATCTGACTCGACTCATAGATCAAGACTGCAGAAAAACATAAGGGAGTACCACAACATTAACGGGGAGGACAGTGAGGACCTTTGGTTTATCTGATTACTGCCAACTCCCCAGCATTGGCTGAATGCTCAGCAATGATGTCAGTGCATTCCTAAGGCCTCAGAGACATTCTCCAGGCAGCACCAGTGAGCCTAAAAGACCTTTTCACAGCATTAAAGCCAGATTCCACCACACAAGCTGAGTTCACATGCAAAGCCTTATCTCTGAGCCATTCAGGCCTGAATAGAGACTTTGATAAAAAGCTTAGGCGTTTTATGTCTTTGGACTGATTATTTTCAAAGTTTATGGGTTTCTGACCAACTGCGCTACACAAACTTGCTGCTTAGGTTTTCAGGCAAAGTGAGAAAGTGCTATCCTCAGAGTGATGGATGTCAGCTACGGTGTTTGCCTCAGGTCACATTCTTTCCAGGAAAGCACCGCATCTCCAAGGCAGTGGCTAAGTTTTGTCGTCTCGTCTGGTTATTGCTCCAGTTTTGCTTTCCCTCTCTCCCTCACTCAGGCCTCCATGCTCCATGCACAGCTGACCCAAACTCAAACATCACCAGACACGGAGCCATAGCAGCTAGAGTGCTTGTCCACTTGCACCAACTCAGTGACCTCCTTTTTACTGTACAGCTGATTCTCTCTCACAGCTACTTATTCATGCACACTCACTGACTCCTGGCAGCTGATTCCTCTCGCCCTTTCCCAGAAGAGAGGGAGGCGAGGAAAACAGCTGCAGAGTTGATCTTAGTCCAGATTCAAGACTGACCAGAATTCCCTCCAAAATTAATATTCCACTGAATATTACGATTCAGTGGAAGTCCTGTCTTATTACTCCACCCCCAGTAAAATGTATCTTAGCTAGAAATATCACTCACTTTCTGGGAAGTTATTTGTTTCTTCTGTGTATCACAGCAGCTTGACACGTTGTACAAACACTTTATCTGGTATAACAGAAGATAAATGAGAAAAAAAGGTTTTTATTGCTGGACTTGTTTCCTGTTAAGGGTTCATTCAGTTTAGTCCGCTATAATCAAACTCTAGTCCGTTTGTCTATAAAGTGCAGTTTGTTTGGGGAGGTGTGAATGAGCAAATGAGCTCTGATGCGGACAAAGAAATCTAACTCTGGTCTTTCTAAAAACCTAGGCCTTGGTTTGTCTGAATTAAACTCTTGAATCATATGTGTATACCAAAAGCCAAAAGTGGACTACAACATAGGGCGTCATGGGTAAATACAACCATAACAAATGGGCAAGTCTAGAGCTAGCGGCTCATGGTCTGTGGCTAACGATAAGCATGAAAACCTACAACCACTAAAATGTGACGCCACTCCATTTTTGTTGATATTTCATGAAGAGGGAAGTTGAGCTCAGTGTCTTCTGAGGTTCTCTGCAGTGGTTCTTGGTGCAGCGGCACCACAGGTAAGACAGTGAACAGGTTGCTTAAAGAATTTGGTTTGCTTGACACAATGCAGGGTGAAATTTAACAACACCAGCTGAAAATGTAACAAATGTTGTCATTTCGGTCCCTAATTGAACCAGGTCTACCAGGTGGAAAAATACCCTAAAGGTATCAGAGATGGAATTTGTTGCTCGTTGAGGGAATGAACGTTGCAGGTCTGTTCCTTTCAAAGAGCTGTTAAAAAGATGTTTGTTTTATTTATATGTCTATTTGTATATTAAGATCCTCTCAAACCACTACACAGCTGAGATGGCTGGTATTTTCATATCCGATACCTGTTGATGCTTATTTCACACATACCAAAGATCATTTTTAAATCACTTTGCTGCCATCTAGTGGTAGGAATTTTATAAAATTTCCATTTCATATGAAATATCTAAATGTATGCAAAAAACAATTAATACCCCTTGGCAGATTTTGTATTTAAATAGTATTTTCATTTTTGGAACATGTTTCCTGAGTGGAAATAATCTTAATGTTTAGAGCGTCATAGTTAGAGGCCCAACTTAAATCTGATAGAAAATGTGTGGAACATGTTGCATGATTGAAGGATTAAAAAAAGTCATAAAATTTATAGTTGAGACCTATTTTTTTTTTTTCCACAAATGATACATCTTTACTTTGTGTTGTAGAAGCAGACTTCTTGGTTGAATTAAAATTACTATAAATCTAAATAGTTGCATCAACATTAAGATTCTCTACTCAATTTAGAATATTTCTGACAGCAAAAAGACAGTTTGAATGTTCATGTAATTGGTGATAAATTCAGACAGTAAGGGAGCCTCTGTTAGAGGAAACTAATTTATTACTTGACAGTAATGATACAGAAAACTGCACTCTTTTCGTTCTTTTCAGTTGCCAGTCTTTCATTTCAAATAAAACAAGTAGCATTCACCCCCACTGTTAGACTGCTCTGTAACAAACACACTAAGCCAGTGTTTCAAACTGCTGTCATGGGATATTTACATATCAAATGAGCACCACACGTATGCCGGGTTCCTGACATTTCTTTTTTTTCACTTCCTTGTCTGTTGTTCTATTTGTTTAGCTCACAGAGAACAATACCTCACCATAAAACATGGAAAACAGGGGGAAAAAAACAAAAGGAAAGAAAAACTTTCAAATACCAAACAACTACAGGGAAATTACAGGTAATTTAAAACCTTTGCACAGTACATACACTGTGAAGATTATTATTATTTTTTTAATGAATAAAGAAAGCAATTCTACATGCTAGTCTTACTTGGATCTTTGTTTTGAGAACTGCTGTGAGTAAGTCCAAAGAAGTAAAAAAAAAATTTTTTGGCCTCCTTCACTACCTTTTTTTTTCTTGCTTTTTTAATGGGCATAATGTCATAATCAGTGATGTGTGGAAAATAAAAATGGAGATACATGGCTAACTGCAGAGGTGGCAGGTGAGCTGAAGTGGCTGACTGGAGTCAGGCTGTGCTCAGCAACACCACAGAGCCATTAGCCAAAAATGACTTAAAGCTGCTTTTTCCTGCTAATGTTCTTCTGTTTCATAACAGGTTGAATAATTTACAGTGGCAGCTGAATTCAGATGACAAAGCAATTGGTCTGCTGTGAAACCTGTTGCCTGATGCTGTGATGCATACATTGTCCATAAAAACTATTAACTCCTTTGGATGCTTTACCCCTTTTTATAGCTTTTACAAATCAACAACATGTAGCTTTCTTGATGAGGAGAAAGTGAAAACTGATTTCTACAAAACAATTAAAATTCCCTCTAAATAAACACACACAAAATAGGTACCTATATAAATATTTAGCTCTTCAAAGTGACTGACTTAATTCAACAGTGGTCCAGCCAATTGGTGCTATTACTCTGACAATGACTGAAGAGAGTTTGTGTCTCAAGGTATAGTAGTGTAAAGACACCTGTGTCTGGAAGGACCATTCATTGGACTACCATTACAGCATGAAGATTAAAGAACCCTCAGAGAAAATCAGAGAAAAGGTAATTAAAAAGAATCAGTCAGGGGATGGATATAAAGAAATCTCTAAGGAATGGAACATCATTATCAATGATGAATGGAAAATAAAATTCAGCGAAATTCATCATCAAGACATTGACGGAATATAGCGCTTTCATAAAATCTATCAAGATCAGGCCGTCCTCTTACACTAAGAGACCGTGAAGAATGACACCAGTGAGAGAGGACAACAGGTTACCATGACTACGCTGAAGGAATTACAAGCTTCAGCAGTTGAGATGGTAGACACTCTGCAGATCAGTCAAAGCTTTATGGGAGAGTAGTGTTGAGAAAGTCGCTGTTGAGGAACAACTAGAGTTTGCTGAAAGGCCAGAGGAAGACTCCTTTGACAAGAGGAAGAAAGTTCTTTGGTGTGGAGCTTTTTGGCCATCAGACAAGAAGCTATATTTGGTGGACACCAAACACTGTACATCATCACAAGCACACCATCTCCACTTTGATGCAAGACAAAATGAATTCAGCAAAATATACCGTAGGTGGTTCTAGAGGACAATTAGTTTCCATCTGCAGTGGAATTACAGCTTAAGAGAACATTTATTTTCCAGGAAGACCAAGCCAAAGCATCCGGCTAAAGCTACACAGAAATGTTTTGAAGGTTTGAAGATATACATCGAGCAGGTTTGTTCTGCTTGATGTTCTGAAGCTCAAATCTCAGTCCAAAGGAGGATTTGATTAAGGACTTGACAAGGCCTGTTCACAGCTCATCCCCATGAACTATTAAAAGTTGTTTTTGTGTCAAAGGAGCCAAATTGTGTTGATCATGATGGATTCGTAAAAGCTATGAAAGGGTAAAACATCCATTCATCCAAGATTCTGCTTTGAGTGAGAACCTGAAGAGGTAGTGGGAATGACATGGACTGCCATTAGCCATCACCCAGTAATACAGCTAGTTACCACGGAGACTGGGCACCGGCTGGTGGACAGACACTGAAGGAGTCACATATTTCTAAGGCAAGTCTTCCTGCTGATTAAAGGTAAAGACATGCTTTCCTCCTACTTTCATAATTTTCCTTGAAAACTTTCAAAAACCCACTGTAGACGTGCCTGGCAGCATCATTAGCTGATTAAGATGCCAGATAAAAACTTGAGTAAAAACATTTGGTGGTAGAGATGACTGGTCTTCCCACTAACATCTTCTGGTTGATTTATTTTTCACTTAGTCATAATGACACTTAAGCTAAAGACCCACAATGATGAAACCTACTTTCACTCTGACTTGAAAAAAAATTGTTTTTCTCATATACTTGCACAAAACAAGAAACGAGTCTAACAAGGTTGCAGCCAATGCACTAAGTGTCACTGCAACACCAACCTAGCATGTTTGACAATTCCCTCTGCATTGGAGCTCCATTAGCATCTCAGCCTGTTTTTCCATCACACAGAATCAGTGATGAAGCCCAGAAAGTTACTTAACTCTTACATGACATAAAGCCATCCATGTTAATAGATAGCTATGGCTGGATGCCGATTCAAACAGCTGTCTGTCTATCTGTCTGTCTGTCTGTCTGTCTGTCTGTCTGTCTGTCTGAGAACCGGGTTGCCGAAGCAGACAAACAGGATGCCGGCATCTTTAATAGTTTATGCAGCAGCTGGCTGCTTTCTTGCAGCTGCATCCTGGAGTTACGTTCTCATTCCCATCAACCCTTCAACACAAACTCATAGTATAGGAAGGCATGGTGAGATTGTTATGTACTTATATTTAATTAGTGTTATAATGTAAGCTTTAGAGGACAGGAAACAGTTTCTTTAGGATTGTAAAAAGATTGAAAATAAAGGGATTCTCCCTTTCTCAGTTATTTTCAGTACACCACAGAAGCTGTTGAACCATTTTGAGACAGTAGAAGTGAATTGAGAACTTATCCAGACTAACTGGGACAGTGACTTGAGGAAAGCTCTAAGTAGGCCTACTGACATCCAACTGGAGTATTTGTTTTGAAATTGTTTACACGGATGGATTTTGGTATCTTGCTCGACAATAAATTAATCTTTATAACTAAAAATGACTGAGTTTTCTTCATATGTGGCTTCTCGAACCAGAGAGATTCAATAAAGTTTAGTAATGGGATCCTTATTATTTTCTTACATTCTTTTCTTAGCTAACTTTCTTTTTTTTGTTTAATCTTTTCATAATCTTTTCAGAATTTCTTGAGACTTTTACACAGATGAAATGTGGTGGACACACTTTCACTAATCAGCTAATAGTTGAGCTAATTTTTTACCTAGCACATTAGCGTTTTTGCTAACTAGTAAAACATTTAGCACACTTAGCTTCCCCTAAATAAATATTTCCATGAAAATTCTAAAGTGCTAATTTACTTGGCAGTTTTGTAAGCTTTCAGTTGAGTGAAAGTCTACAAAAAATATATATATATTTTGTACCCAGAATGCGTCAATTTAAGATCTACTGATGACCCGCATGCTTTTTGACCAAAGCCCTGTCATTGTCAATTAGGCACGACTAGCAACAGAGTTAGCAATACTCAACTATAAAACTGAAATCATGAGTGAAATACATCATTTCCTGAAGCACAACCACACATGTAGGTGTGTAATTACAAATTTCACCCTGTTGAGGGCGATATAATATGTTATGGCATGTGTTATTGAGGGCTGCACAGTGGCGCAGTAGGTAGCACTTACAGCAAAAAGGTCCTGGGTTCGATTCCCGGCCCGGGATCTTTCTGCATGGAGTTTGCATGTTCTCCCAGTGCATGTGTGGGTTCTCTCCGGGTACTCCGGCTTCCTCTCACAGTCCAAAAACATGAAGGTCTTTTGGCAAAGCTAACCTGGAACGTTAGCTGGGGATAGGCACCAGCAACCCTCCCGACCCCACTAGGGACAAGGGTGTATAGAAGATGGATGGATGTGTCATTGACACATGGTGGGGAAACATGGCTAAAATGTGTGCTTTGTCACGAGCTCCTGCTAAATACAGTGTTGGTATAGCATGTTAGCAAAAATAATGTTCATGATTAATGCTTCAGTTTCCAGGTGATGGCAGGCCCAACCTTTTTCTCTGAACATTTGATACCATTGACAGCCAGTTCTTGCTCTAATTTGGCCTTGAAACATGAAATGAAAATGAGACTTTGTGTGTTATTTGTTCATGGAAATAGAGTGATTGAAAGCAGGGTTAGTCCATGTGTCCTGTACAAATTTCGTCTGAAAGTATTTGAAAGTTAGACTTGGCGAGCTCAATAGATGTACAACTGTTGACAGATTTTTACATGACAATTATTCAGCCACATTTACACCTTGCTTAGCCGGAAAGTAACTTTTTGGTTTCAGGTGTTATTTCAAGCAGAAAATTAAAATATTTCTCCAACACATAGAGACTCTGAAAACAAAAATAGCATGAGGTGATTCCTTTGTCGCCATTACCGAAATGGCAACACTGACTGCATTTCTTTTGACCATGAAATTGTGTAAATTGAAACTACGAAAATCAATTTGCTTAATGGAAACAGCAATTTTGAAAAAAAAACTTTTTTGATAAAAGTTTTTTGCATCAGAGGAGGTGGTTTTACAGCCGTGTGGAAATTTGCATATTTCACAAAACTGCAATGAAAACACTTCTTTCGTGGTCAACAGTTGGATGTTACTGCTGGTTGAAAAGACGATGAAGACGAGGAGGAGGAAGTTATTGGAGGATGACGATGTAGCGTGTTTCAGCAAACTTATTCGTGTGTGATTTTAATTTGACTCCATGAAGCATGGATTTCTTATTTCAAGAAAACACCTGCAATTGCAAAATTGTGTTTTTTTTTTCTTTCAGAAATTAGCAGGTTATCGACAAAGTTATGTGCACATTTGTAACAGAGCTAATAGCTCCCATGATCTTTTTTATGATATGTCATGATGTTGTGAACTCAAAACAACTATCGACTGATTTTGACTAGACCGCTGCAGAGTCACAGGTTACAAATCTCAGGGCACCAAGGATGGGAAAAAATCAACATCTTCCATATGAAACCAGCTCTTTCAGACCGCCCGATGGTAAACACGATACCAGATTTTGATATGAAACGACTCAAGTTTTCTTTTGAGTCCATGACAAACTGCTCTCTGCTGCGGTTTCTGCCGCTCCGTTGTCTCGTTATCAGCTGTATTGATGAACACAGCTGCCGTTACCTGAACTGAACCACGCTGTGGCTTTCTGTGCCCTATTTTCACAGGCCTCCTGTAGCGGCTCAGTGGTTTCCTAATATACTCGTCTGCTCGCTCACTGTCTGCCACTCCTCATCTCCTTCTGCTCCTTCACGCCGTCCCCGAATGACTCGGCCTTTCTCTTGTCTTTCACTATCTGCTCCCATGTGTAGTAGCAAGTGTTCAGCTCTTTTTTTCTCTCCTTTCTTTGGCCATCAGCATGGACTTGCCTGAATCTTTCACAAATGCAGAGACAATATCTGTCTCCTAAATGCCTCAAGCATGCATTCCTACATGAGCTTTCACGATGCAGGAGCAATGCAGTTTTGATAAATTATACATGTGGAGACATCTTACAGCTGCAATGCATTACAAGGTCTGCATAATTGATAAGTGCATTATGACAGACTCCACTGCTGAGTATCACCTAAATTAACCCCTGCAACTTTGAAACCACACAGGAACCTGAGTATCGAGGCGATGATACTAACACAAACATGAAAAACATTAGAAAACAACATCACTGCTTGCAGTGTGTGTGCAGGTAGGCGTTCTCACAGGATGTCTGTTCACAATACTGTACAGGAAATACAGTAAGAGCTACATACTGCTTTTCAGACTTTTTCTTTACTAATAAGCACCATTTTCTTCAATTTAGCTTTGCGTAAACATTGATTGTACCGGGGCATTGCTGAATAAATGATAATACCCAAATAGCTGATGTTATAGTCAAAGTGTTATCTGGTAAATTAGTCTTTTTATAATAATCTTGGAAACATTAAATGCAGTGGTGAACTGTGACTTTCTATGACCAGTGAATTAACCTGGTCATATCTCCCTAAAATAATGGTGAAAGACTTTTTTTTTTTTTGCCCACAGTGATTTTTTTTTGCCTAAATTATGTTTTGGTTGAAATGCTTAAGGCCATTATCATATGAGAGTGTGATATCATCCAACGGGCTCACAATTTGTTTGTCTAGAAAGTCCGATTTGTTTGTGAAGGTGTGAATGTGTAATTGAACTCTGAAGAAGATCAAAATAGGAAACTCTGGTCTGCCTGAGAACCTAAGTCTTGGTTCGCTGTATATGCATAAGTGAACGCCTAACTGACTGGAGGCAGCGCCAAAAGAAGGAAGTGGACTACAACATATTGCATTCTGGGTTAATGCCAAGAATGTTTGTAGAAGATAGTCTGTATAATTTGCCAACGTAACATAGTTTTCATATATTAATAATAATAAGCTCCCCTCTGCTAGAGTGGGGAATACATTTAATTAAAATGTTGTGTTCTGTTTGTGAATTTTTTTTTTTTTTTTTTACTTAAGAGCAGGCAATGTGAGGACGGGGTGTGGTGCAATATTTTTTATCCCTATATAATGACCTGAGTCAGTGTGTCAAATCCTTCAGGTGTAGACACTGAAAAGAGGCGGAGCTTCCAATAGATCAAAGGCACATGGTTAAAAGCAAGAGGCTCTCTGTTGGCAGGAAATTGGGTAGAACCCTGGTCTCAACTTTCATAATCACACACTTTCTCTTTCCCTGAGGCCACTAAAGAAACCCAACATCAATGACTAAAAGGTGGATCTATTGTTGTTTGTTCATAATGTTCCACATCAGAAGAACTGCTGCTTTCATGGAACGGTGTTTGGAGGAAGGCCCCCCAAAAAATCAGGTATCAGTTCACATCTCTGGTTTCTTTTCATGTATGTGTTGGGTGGCATGGTGCTGCTTCAAACTGTGTGGCTTTAGTGGTTTAATTTTTCCTCTTTTTTTGTTGGTAAAAAGACCAAGAGCCATTCCTGCCGCTAGCGTTTTGTTTTGGTTGTATTTTCCCAGTATACCCTGCGCTGTTGTCCACTTCCTGCCTTTGGAGCAATCTCTAGTGCTGTTCATCCCCTCGCCTGTGGTGGCGCTGCAGCAGGAACCACTGAGAAAAACAACACAAAAATCACGACACAGAGCACAGCTTCCTTCTTTACAAAATATTTAGTAAAATGAAGTGGCATCAGATTTTAGCTGTTGTAGGATTTATTGTTTGTCTTTGCAAATTAAAGACATTTACATGTAAAAGTAAACGGAAATGAAAGGAACTTCTTTAAAAATCTTTCAGGTGTTTTATTTATAAAATACATGCAAGAAAAAAGGTCCCAGGCTCAGAAGAGATTTTGTTTTGCTATTATAAAGTTGTTTTCATTATTGCTTGTGAGTTTCATCCTTCTTATATATGGGCCTCTGGGAAACAACTTAAGTTGTTTTCACCATTTGGCCAAATCTAATTCTGATGTTTGTCATGTTTTCCATTGAAAAGACAATCTGTGCTAATCCAGGCTGGTGCAGCTTGTAGTCACAGTTAATACTTCCTTCATGAAAAACAGCATCAGAATGTAAATTAGAAGTCGGAACAATATTTAGTAACAAATGAAAGTGTCAAAGTGATCCAGTCATTGGGGGGGTGGGGGTGGGGGGGGGTGACATTAGGTGAACTATGTGCTTAGTTTGCCTTTGTTTCTAAAAGTCAGTAAAAACAGATGTAATAGGGACATAATGGACCAGTTAGTCAGAGTCACTTCCCTTTGTGTCGGTTCACATCAAAGCAGTGACTCCAGCTTTTATCCCTGCAGGTCTGGGACACAGAGTCCTTCTTTAAAATAAATCCCCTCCTAACACTGGATTGCATTTTCAGTCTCTGTCCTCCCTCACTCTCTTTTTCACCTTCTCCTTGCTCTCCGCCTGCATCAACTCTGCCCCTGCTGTTCTTTTCACAGCTCTTTTACTTTCTCAAGTGTGAATACCTCCCTCCAGGTCTGACCTTAGATCAGTTCATCACAGCTTTTCAGGCAGTCAGTCAGTCAGTCGGTCATCCAACAAATCAGCTTGCTTCGCAGAGGGAAGGTCCGGACGAGCCGTGCTACATACCAGTGAGCTCGCCAGGAACACTTTATGCTTTTTATCAGAGAGATCACAAAGCAGCCAGACAGCATGTTGTCTGGTGTGTTGTTGCAGACAGAAACCTAGACAACCAGTCAGCACAAACACAACGTGCATGTTAGGGATGAGCAACAGAGATTTAAAATTTTATGTCAGTGTTTTATAGGTTTTATTATGACAGTGATAATTTATTTTTTGTTTTTGCATTTTGTAGATTTTACAAGCGGCTGCACAGAGGAGCAGCTGTTAGCATGTTTCCCTTGTAACAAGTAGATTTTGGGTTAAATCCTCTAGGTTCCACTCACTGTCCAAAACATGACTATTAGGTTAATTGTTCTCTTTAAATTGGTAAATTGCTTGGTTGCCTTTCTCTGTGTTGTCTTGTTATGGACTGCTGAGCTGTCCAGGTTGTGGCCCGCCTCTTGTTCAGCGACCTCTGGAGAAAAGCACCCGCCATGCCACTCAGCATGGACAAGCGCTTAAAGACAATGAATGGATTTTCAAAGATATTTCCTTCAGTTTTATTTCTTTGGTAATGTTAACCAACTTTCTCAAAATAGAAGTAGAGTGAACCAACGCTTATTTGTGGATTTTTCTTTAGAATTCAAACTTATTCACAGAAAATTAACCTACAAGCTGATTTCTTTGAAGAGGATCAAATATATTCAAAAGAAAATATGGCTTTGGAAGTTTAAATACCAAGGCGCAACTCTGCTTGATGTTTTATTTGGCTGGCATTTAAAAAGCAGTCAGTCCATGAGCACGGGTACAGTCACCACAGGGTCCATAAAAGTGAAACCTTCCTGATTAGCAAATGCCAAAAACAGTGGAAATGTTATAGTAAAGAAATCCAATATGGCGGATGTCTGCTGTGATTTTCACCCCAAGTCAAAAGTGTAAGCATTGTCATTATAACCAGAATCAACTGTGGTCAAGTTGAAACCCGTCAAAACACCCTGAGACCACATTTGCTAATTCCCAGACGCACACTCAGAAGAGAGCCAGAGGTTTGTTTTGGAGTCTGTTGTGCAGGAGAGGGGAGATGAGATGTTTTCCAACTCTTTATAGCCTATGAATCAGATGGACAGCCGGGGAGGAAGGGTGAGGTATTGTCTCGTGGTCGGAGGATGAACTCATTCTCCCCATAGCCATGGTTAAGAAGGCAGAGGAGGAGGGGGGAGTAGAGACGGCGCAGGGATGGATGTAGGCCAGCATGACGTGGCATTTGGGGTCAGATGTGGTTTATTTCAGACAGGTTTAAAAAACCACCAGCAGCGGATGGAAACGATGTGGCGCTCCCAAAATCTGCGAACCACAAAAATTCTGCCAACAAAGCCTTGGCACAAACAAGGTGTCTGTGCCTCTGGGAAAAAAGTCAGGAGGGAGTGGCTGCAAACAGCTGTGCAGCTTGTTATTCTTCACTTGGCAAATCCTTCTGAATCTTTTAGTGGAAGCCCCCTTGAAAGAAAAAAAATAATCTAGCACATATTTGGATGTAGACCTAAGAAAGGATCATGTTCACCAGGGGAAATGACGAAGATTCTCCTCAACATGAGGAAGAGTTTATGTGGACCTAGCTGTGTAAACAGTGATCCAAAGAGAAACTCCTGAAATCAGCATTTGTTTGCAGCTGAAAATAATTTATTGCAAAATTTCAGCTGTGAAGTGTGAAATCAGCAGGTTGGGTTTCCTGAGCTGGCTTTTTGCTCTCCACTCGGGTCGTTTAGGAAGGAAGAGGTGGACGGCAGCAGATGCCTTTCCGGAATCAACACCGTGTTTGGCAACCTTCCATGAGATAAAGGCAGCTCAGGCAGGAAGTTTGGACTGTGTTGTGGTTGCACCATATATTTTCCGTTGGTGGTGTGTGGAGAAAACAGTTAATCTGACGCCAAGCTTCACCTTTTCAGACACTTCTCTCATTTGAAAGCCCCCTGCAGAATCATTCACTCCCCCTGAGAGTTTCCACTGTGAATCTTTCTGCCTTCACAGTGACTCTTAATAACTCTGACCAACGAACAGGTAACAATGAGAAGTGATTTTAAAAATAAAGGTCATAGAAACGGTCCGTCTGACTTTTTACCTTCTGAGGTTTTGGTGAATCTTGGTAAGAGTGAGTATGAATCCATCCATCCTTTTTCTTACACCATTATTCCACTGGGGTCAGGAGGGGTGCTGGTGCCTATCTCCAGCTGCCCCCAGTGAGAGGCAAGGTGCACCATGGACAGGTCACCAGTCCAACCATACACGTACACACTCACACCTAAGAAGAATTTAGACAGACCAATGGCAGTGACAGTCATGTTTTTGGACTGTGGGAGGAAGCCGGAGTACCCGGAAAGAACCCACACATGCACAAGGAGAACATGCACACTCTTTGCAGAAAGACCCCGGGCCGGGAATCGAATCTGGTAACAGTGCTACCAACTGTGTCACTATGCAGCCCCAGTGCAAATGAAAGCATAATGATAGAAGAGTCTTGACTGGGTCTACAGGGTAATGAAACTCATCCGATCCAGTGAAGAGAGCAAAAGAAAACCAAAGATGACCTACAGTGAAGAAGCTAGGATGAAGAAACTTCTGTCTTCTGAAGTGTTTCTGGAGAAGACTAAAGTCTAAAAGCAATTATTTTACAAAACCATTTTTTTCCTATTGAGCATTTCTCTAACTTCCCATTGAGATGTTATGCTTTATTATATTTTTATCTTAATCAGTGGTATGAAGGTAGGTGCATTAGAAGTCCCCTAGCCTAGCCTTACCCTAGAAACACATGCAACTGTCTGCACAACATTATTGTTTGAGTTTCTTTATTGGACAGGCACTTACATGAATACTGAGGTATTTTGGCAGACAATGTGAACATGAGGCTCCTTAGCATATCGGCTGTATGGATTTGAAAGGTGTTACATAACGAAGAGGAAATGAATGTGATACAGTGACCTCGTAGCGACCTTCAGATAATCCAATAACAATATGAAATCCGTTGTGATCATATTATCGTTAACGTTGGAGCCAGATGGCTGTGGATGAGAGGAAGATGGGGCAGCAACATACTACAGTGTGTGTGTGCGTGTGTGTGTGTAGGAGAGATAGGTACTCAGGGCATTCCAGGTCATCTGTTAACCTTGTTGTTGTTACTGTTTGGGTGTTCAGATTAGCTTCTTCAGTTATCTTGGAAGCTGATTCTAGTACAGCGATCTCTCCACCAGTCAGTACTCAAGCATTTTACCCTACCAGTCAATACAACACATTCCCCTTCTCCGTTATCATACTGCTGGAGGAGGAATAATCATCCTGTCCTGTGTCTCCTTCGTATACCAGGAGGTATGAAGTTCCTCAAGTTAACACCAAGCCTGTTTTGTTTTTAAGTTTAGAACCTCTGCTTGTTTTCACAGCTGGATCACAGCAGTAGTTTTATCATATTTATTATATATAAATGTGAAGATATTCTTAATTATTACATCAACTTTTTTTATGAAATAGAGTTTACACATCTCCCGGCAGAGCAAATGGCTTCAACCAAGTGGTGGTGGTAAACTGCTAATGGCGAAGCTAATTTCACATTTGAGCTTTAGCATTTTTGTTAACTTTAAAAATGTTAAGAGCACTTAGCTTCCCCTAAGTAAAATTTTCCTGATAAATTTCAAAGCACATATTTTTATTGGCTGTTTTGTAAACTTTCAAGTTTTGGTTGTCGCCTTTTAACAATTCTTCAAGTAGCTACGTGTTTAGAGAAGATTGTTTGTGCAGAACCTCCGTTTTCTCTCCTCACGTCCTCCACCAGTCATGGAGAATGTGACAAATGACAGAATAGCTGTCATTTATCACCAATACAAAGTTTGGGATATAGTTCTACATCTTAATCCTGCTGTAAGCGTCTCAGTGACTCTCCCTGACCCGTCTGCTGTGTGCCTTAGTCTTTATGATTCTGTTTGTTCTGTACTGTTCTCTAACAAACAAAGATATAGATATTAAGAACAAAGTTTATTTTACAAGGATCTTCACTAAACATATTTTAAGGTAAACAATAATTATAGATAAATTATATTGACAACTGCTAGTCAGACTAAAACGAGGTTAACCTTTAATCTGTCACATTCATCATGTCATCAAAGATGTTAAAAGGAGCCCAAAACATAAAGGATGCCACCAGTGTCTCTGAAAACACTTCTGCTGTCATCCGTGCCTTTTAGAGCACAAATCAGCTCCTGACATGCATTTTAAATGCTTTGATGTTTGTTTGCAGGTCTTTTGTGTGGTTGCAGCGTGCATGCAGAAACAGGTTAAAACTCCTCAAATACACCGAAACACAGCGGCATCCTTTTCCCCTTCACTCAGTGGCAGCTTCAGACCAAATACACCAGGGAGGAGGGGGCAGGATGAGCTCAGTGTTTTTACATAGAGGCACAGAACAAAAGCATGAAACAAAACACAAAGCCAGGGCAATATATCATGGGCTTATTTATTAAGTGAGTCATAGTGCCAACGAGACACTCCTGACTCTGAAGCTGCAGGTTGCAGACCTCCAGATGAAAACCCAGATCCTATGTCAATACGACTGAAACAGGCAACACAGTCATTTTTAAATCATCTTCAGGTAAACTGTGAAGGTAATTAGAACAGTTTTGTTAAAACAACAAACAATTGGTTTGACTTGTTGAATTAATTAAGATTTGTCTCCAAGGCTTTGTCCACACGTAGCTGGGTCTTTATAAAAACTAATATCTCTGCCACATAATTTGAAAATAATATCTTACACATGGGATCAATTTCAGGAAAATTTTCATCCACCTGAACTCGACCAAAACGCCAAACCCGCAGGGGGCAGTGTAGCATAAAAACTGAAAGTTATGTCAGCCAATCAGATTGCTTTAAAACAACCACAACTTCCTGTTGGGAGTTAAACATGGGAACTGGAGGTTCAGTTGTGTGGACAGACATACAGATTGATTGAATTACTTTTACATATCGTACAAGATAAAATTATTAAAACACAAAATGATATTTTGGTGCAATATTTATTGCAGAATGAAATTAGTTGGACCCTACCCAAGTATATATGCACACACAAATGCAGAATTTTCTCAGATCTCCAGTCTGGTTGTAGAATTATTTTTAGTGATATTGCACAGAGTTATTGCAATAATCATGATTAATGAAAATAAAACCAGCTTCCGAAAGTGTTCCTTGCTCTTGGAAACCCAAACTGAATCTTATAGCTTCTATCCCAGAAACATTTACATTCATCAGCTTTTTTGTTGTTGTTGTTCTTTTATCTTAACGCTTTGATCAGTGTTTGAAGCTGTGGGTTAAATCAGATGCAAAAGAACGCTTTGCGTGCAACAAACACCAAAGAGCTTCCCCCCCCCAGTAAACAGCCTGACTGTACACATGCATTTCTTATGCCGACAGATTGCAACACAGAATAATCAGGCTGCCTGTTTACCCTGCGAACAGAGTGACACTCAGCGAGGGAAAACGAAGGCTGTAGCAAGTTCACATTTTTAACAGCTGCGTCACAGGGGTCCATCACACCGCATACATCCAGCGCGCGTGCCGCAACAGGAGATGGCATTCTGGGAAATTCCTACACTCTCGCTGATGATCACAAATGTGAAGATGGTTAAACATGCAGATTCGGCACCTCAAGCCGAGCTGCTCCCTCGTGCTTTGCCGCGTTCGTGTTGCGTTCTCTGCCAATGAAGGAATCTCAGTGGTAACAGCGTGGAGCAGCAAATATCTGCATATTCACCGCTATCCGCTATGCAAGAAACCACTCCAATCAGCGCTGTTCATGGGGAACACTTACTTTTTGGAGAACTTTGAACAAAGTGAGATAGTTTTTTGTGCCAGAAAAAAAAAAATAATAAAATTGAGTTTCTTTTTTGAAGACAGCAGTTACTTTTATCAAAACAATTAAGCTGAACACTTTTTTTTCAAAGTTTATAAGTTAGCAGCAGGGCTTCTTTTATTCTGACCACAGCTATCCTCCTCCACTCACCCCCACACTTGGCCACGCCTCTTTGTGTCTCTTGGCTCCGCCCCAACATGTCTCAGGGGCGGGGCTTTGATTTCAAAGGGAGGTTGGCTACACTTCAAGGATGCAGAACACAAAGGCGAGAGAGAGACTTCGTAAATTATTAGGAACAAAAATTCCAAGGTTTTGTCCAGTAGAACAGCCATCACTGTTTCTGAAACCTTCATCAGATTTTCTTCTCATCAGCAGCTTTAGTTATATCCAATTGTCAGACATCGCTTGAAACCAATAATGCTAACAGGAATATTGTTTTTCTGCATCTGATAGACTTACATGTTGCAGCTACGATAGGCAGAAGTTGTGAATGGATTCTTGGTACACGTACTGACTTCTCTAATGTTTGGTGGTTTCCACCTTTTTTTATTATACTTGTGATTGGAAAACTACATTTTGATAAGATGAAATCCTGCTGAC
This sequence comes from Poecilia latipinna, assembly GCF_001443285.1. Taxonomy (NCBI): domain Eukaryota; kingdom Metazoa; phylum Chordata; class Actinopteri; order Cyprinodontiformes; family Poeciliidae; genus Poecilia; species Poecilia latipinna. Next base: position 96,531 of record NW_015112879.1, on the reverse strand, counting down.
AGAAAAAAAGTGAAAACCTCAAGACGAATTTTAATAAAATCTAATTATTTCTTCATTAAGAAGAGAATGTTTCTTACTTACCCCCAAGACCTGGCAACAAAAGACATCTACATCATTTCTAGAAAGAAGGAAAAAAAGACCAAATGTTGGTCCTGGTTGGGCAACAATTGTTAAGCTGTAAATGTGTCCTTAATTCTGTTCATATTCTGACTTTTCACATTTTGTAACATTCCAGTCACAAACATCAACATATTTGCCAAGGTTTCTATGTTCACTAAAAGGCAAAATAATGAGATGGAAGCAAACAGAGTGCAAGGTTTATATAATTTTTTAATAATTTAATAATATTTGTTGTGCACAGATGTGTTCATTTCTCTTTTAGGTTCACATGGCGGTTAAAAAACATAAAACATTCACAATGCATAATAAAAAAAAAATAGGTCACAAACCTGCAATGGGCACGACCTCAAATCTGAATAAGGTTCAACAGTTGAGAAACATTATTGTGTTTGGCATAAATAAATTCTTCTAAATGTTCTTGGTTGTGTTTGTAGCTCTAAAAAGAACGTTAAATGGCCTTGTTACTGAAAATATGCTATACAAATAAAATAGCCTTGCATCTATGTTACCGAATAGACTGAAGTCACCCACAATGCATTGGGTCGTTTGTTTTGTTTTCCTTTTGTATAAATATCCCAGCAGCTTTAATTCTGAGCCAAAGATCTTTCTGACATAAAAATGATCAGAAAAGCGTGGCATGCGTTTGCATCCATGTAATGATCAGAAACGTATGCATGTTTATGGGCCTGTGTAGATAAGACTTCATAAAAATCCCTCCATGGCTGATTCGCACTGAAACTCTCATATTGGAACTGGAGCATGGATGAAGCAAAACCATAATATGATGCTTGCAGCTGCATTTCATTACAAATATGCACTAGACTTTGTTGATATTCTACTAATGTCAAAAAAACAGAATTTTGCAAATTGCGCCAATTCCATTAAATTAGAAATGTGATTAATATTACATGTGAATAAGTTTACTCGCGGTTAGTCATTAAGCAACATGCTGCTTCATCATTCTCCAATTATTTCCTGTTGTCTTCTTCATGGTTTCCATCAGCAGCTGATGATCATGTGACTCTTGTGGTGTGAAAAAAGTGTTTCCATTGCAGCTTTGCAAATGAATCCAATATTTTTATTGATACAGTCATAAAACTACCTCATCCTACTGCCAAAACATATTTCTCGAAAAAAAATAGTTTTTTTCAAAATTGCTGTGTTTCCATTAAGCAAATTTATTTTTGAAATGTCAAATTGCACAATT
>NW_015112879.1:48407-92065 GCF_001443285.1 Poecilia latipinna | reverse complement strand
AGTCATAAAACTACCTCATCCTACTGCCAAAACATATTTCTCGAAAAAAAATAGTTTTTTTCAAAATTGCTGTGTTTCCATTAAGCAAATTTATTTTTGAAATGTCAAATTGCACAATTATATATATGGTCAATGAAAAAAGAAAGTGTAATTCAATCACTTTAAAAAAAAAAAAAAAGCTGGCCCATATTTTCAAGGCACAAGTTCCCTTTAATCAAGTCTTAATAATATTTATTTCTTGCTATATTGCCTATGATGTTGTTTGTTCATAAAGGCACAGAGGTTTGCTTATAGATACCAGTCACATGTAAACACCAGCTGTTTTCAGTAAAGTGTGATATGAAGCCCTACTCGAAAAATTCAACCTGTAAGACTCTTCTGACATCACCTACCACCACGCCTTCACCCAGCCAATCAGGACACACCACCTCTCTACCTCAATCCAATCACCTGGCAAGAGCTCCTTTAGAAGGCGAAGCAACCTCAGATCCACCCGCTTCAGTTGTGCTTCAACCCACCTCCTCCCCGTTTCCACCATCAGCCTCCCGGATGCCTCCAGGTCCCCTCAAGACTCCTCTCTCCAAGCTCTGCTCCACCACCAGTGACCGGGCCCGGAGGAAGACCTACCTGAGCTTCGTTCGAGCCGATCATTCAAGCTCACTGTGATTCTCAGCACGCACGTCTTCCGCCGGTGCCCGAGCGCCAAATTCAAGGTCCAATAGAATTGCCTAACTGCTGTTTCTCTCTGTGTGCGAGTCTCTACAGATTGAAATAGTTAGTGGGGCACACAAAGGGAAACATTCCAAGTCTACATTCCTGACATGAAGTTCACATCTCTGACTTGTTAAATGAGATTAAGATATAGGTCAACAAAACCGTCAGCAGGGCTTTATCTGTCGTCCAAAAAGGAATTAGGAAGCATCTATGAGCTTCAGCATTTTTGACTCCTGAACATTTGCACTTGCATAAAAAACAAGACATTGCGGTCATCACCCTGCTTACTCGATGTTTTATTCATGTCATGTTGAGCTAAAACAATATCAAAAATAAAGATCTTGCTGATTTTCTTTCCCCGTTCTCAAACAGAAACGTTTAGAAAGATTCTTGAAACTGTTGAAAAATCTTAAACTTGAAATAGCTGACTGAAATCTGAAATGACAGGGGGCTTAAAGCAGGCGCCAACTTCACCGTCATGTGCTGTTTCTGTATTTTCTCAGGGCTTATCAATCCTTTGAATTGTGTCAGCATCTTTTTTCTTCCTAGCGACCAAAATACTGTCAATTTGACAGACAATTTGAAACTAGTGAGCACAACTGACTTGTTGACCTATAAAATGTCTTATAAAGAAATATTATAGGGTTTGGCTAGAAAATATTGTATCTTTCTGTGATCACTACACAATTAACAATTGCTTGTGCCAGACTTTAACCAAATATCACCATTCCTCTTTAAATGACTTCATTTCAGTTTTCCAGAATAAATAAGCCTGTAAAAATATAAAAACAAAGCAAAGCCAAAAAAAAGAAAAGCATTTCAATGGTGACACACCACACTCAGATATACATACATATATATATTATATTTCATTAACTAATCTGACGTCATTTTGATTATTATTTATTTATTATGATGAACAGTTTCTGTCAGGCATTGTTACAGGCCGACCAACATGGATTTCTGTGAAAATACCTGTTGAATAGATGTGATCAGATTTTACAGGTTTCTAAAATACTGTCCTTTGCTTGCAAAAAATTTAAAACTAAAGGTTTGAAGATGGGAAAAAAAAATAAATAAATAAAATAATCTTTTGCTGTTGGCTAGTTGTTAGCGTTACCATCCAGGAAACCAGGTGATCTCACATTAGCAAACTTATTTTTTTTATCAAGTCCAGGAATAAGCTCGATCTGTTTCCAGAAAAAAAAAATAAAAAAATACATCTGTTTAGTGGAATTAACCACTGTTACTCCGAACTTTTGAATTAAAGTTTTTCATTGAACATTCACTCAAATTAGAGGGGAAAAAATGAATGAGCTCAAAATTCTGAATCAGCTTTTAATAAATAAAGCAGAAAGTTATTCCGTCGGCGTCTGAATAAATCTTTTCTGTCCTCACATCCAGCAAGGCTTTCATACATTTATTCAGTGATTTACTGAGATACTTGGCTGCTTAGAATTTGCGCAGGCTTCTTGTTTGACCTTGTACACAAAGCAAGTAGTCATTCATGCTTTAAAAAAGGAACAAACTTTAATTTTGAAAGCATAACTGTAGACATTCTAAGGTTTTGTGGGATATAAATTGGTTTTGAAAAAAAACTTTTCTGGCCTTGATGTTTCCGAACAGGAAAAATATTTTCACAGAAATAACCCTGTAAAGAACAGAGATTACACAATATATTCTGTTTTCTTTGAACTTATTCAACACCTGTAAGATCCTTTAATACCTTTGTTCCAACCTAAGCTTTAGAATCTATGGAGTGTAAATCTGACGTGTGACGTTTTGTTGTTTGAAAGATCTGTGACGTACACAGTAACCTGACCTTTGATGAGAGCTCTTGCCTGCTGTGGCCTTGCAATGTGCAGCTTCAATAAGCTGAACAATTAGCTGAGCTGCCTGAATATCTAAAAGGGAAGGCAGCATTCACACAGACAGTGGTTAACAAGAAAACAAAGAACAGAGATGTCTGGGAAAGTTGCAGTGAAATCTATAAGCACTTTGTAATCCTTTGTATTGCCTTGTTGCTGAAAATGTGCTATGTAAATAAAATTACCTTTACCTTTAAAACGCCGTGTTTTGTGTCTTGATGTAAATGAGTCGCTGTTTCTTTTCAGTCATTTTGTTTCAGAGCTGACAGACACAGAAACTCAACTCTGATAATCAACTCTGACATGTATTTAGACTGGAGACCATTCAGTGCAGTATAGGCCATTATTATCCATTTTCTGGTGTTGGTCTGTTTTTATTTCTGACAGAGACTGGAAAGGACAAATGTTATTATAATCTGACACACTGGAAATAAAAGCACAACCCAGTTCTTCTTGGAAATCCTTCATTCTGGCAATGTTTAGACTTTAGGTGGTTGTAATAATTCATGTCATGTTCACCCAGGATTTTTGTGTGCTTTGAGATCTTAAACTTGTTTGTTTCAGAGAAAATATTTTTTATATATAAAGGTTACGAAAGTTCTATTCTTTAGTGTTTAACCTTGAATAAGACTGAGAGCATTCAATATGTTACCTATAAAACCTTTAAAAAAGTGAATGTTTCATTTCATGTGAATTGTTTATACATCCAAGTTTATTTCTTTAAGTAAAAATGCTCATGGTTCCACAGCAGGGGTTTGTTTAGTCCATTTTATATAATTATTTACTGAGCATTTAATTTGGATCACTGGTCTAGCAAACTGCTGATGAATCATTGGAAGACAGCCAAGGTAATAAAAAATATGAGATATATTTTCCACAATTATTTTATAAACCATATCTTTTGCGTAAAAAAAAAGTTTGGGTAAGAAAAAAAAACAGCTGGATTTTCCCTCCCCATGACACATAACCAACAATAGTTCGCATGGAGCGCTAACTTCCTTAATGCACCTGTGCACTTCCTGTTTTGGCTTTCCCTGTGGCCTCCAGCTTCAACTGACCGAGTGATTGAGGAAACGGAAGGAACTTTAAGAAACATTTATAAATTACCTAAAGATTTTTAAGGCTTTGTAAAAGCCTTAAAAATCTTTTAAGTCTTTAAAAGAGTTTATTTGTAAATATGTTTACAAATAAACTCATTTATTTGTCAAACTCAAATAAATGAGTTTTACACATCATTTATTTGATGTGTAAAACTCATCAAATAAATGATGAGTTTTACACAGTGAAATTATTTTCACTGTGTAAAACTCAACATTTATTTGGGACAGTTAATTTGTAATATAATAAAATATCTTCATTTTATTAGTGACAGGTCTTTATGTTACAAGTGACAGGAAAGCCCCGGAATACCCGGGGCTTTCCTGTCACCCCAATTAAAACAAAATCCCCCTGAGGCTAACAGAGTATTCCAGTATTCCAGGAAGGAAAAAACTTCAAAACGGCAGGCTTGTAAAAATGTTAGCAGCCGTTGCTCAAAGAGAGTAAATCCTCCAGACCTCCATGCAAATATTAGCACTGAGCGTTTATTTATTAACTTCTACACATGTACATCTGCAAATTTTACCCTAGAACTTCCTCATACCCTGGTTAGTGTTTTCCATAGTACATTGATAAAATATTTACAGTGTTAGGTGTTCTGCTTTTTCTACAATGGCCATGAGAAACAGAATTGTGTTAGTCACAAAATCCTGATTAGGATTTTTTTGGAGGTGAAAAGTGCTTTTGCTTTAATGGTTCTTATTTCTTTAATAAAATCAATTCTTTAAGTTAAAAAGAATTGGTAACTAAATTCAGTCCTTTCAATCAGTCATTTTCAAGCCTGTTGCCCAACATCAATGTAGATTAGCAGTCCAGAACTGTTGCCATTGTTAGCAGCTAATGATTAGCCAGAAACAGTATTTTCATGGTGCTTGCAAGAACTCTGCAACATGAATTATTAAGAAGTGCTTTATGAGTTGACTCTGTACCTAACAGTGGGACACAAGATTTACTTCCTTTTTGATGTGACATTTTTAAATGCAGAAATAGTTTGTGAAACTTAAGACAGTTTTCTTAGAATTTGTCGATGTGAGGTTCTATATGGTTTTAATAGTTTTCGTTCCTGTAATATAAAAGTGTAAAATCAAAGTTGGCTTGTTGAAAATGTTAATTCATTTTCAGAGTGGAAGCTAACTGCTAGCAAGACATACAGTACCGTTTAAGCTAACTTTAGCTGTTTAGAACTCAAACTGGATATGTTAACAGGTGTAGACTGCTACATTAGCAGATATTGACAGTCTACATTTTCACAGCAGACCATTGTTACTCTTTGTGCTGATGTGTTCAGGCAAACCACATTCTTCTTTCTATGTGAATTTACCCAGAGTCCTGTTAATCCGAAGGCTCAATTGGGGTCTGCTCTATCTTCACAAAGAATGGAGTAAACCTTTGAATTTTGATCAAAGTTACAATGGCGGATCTTAAGAGCATTCACATCAAATACACTTACATGCGTTTGATCTCTTATGTGCATAGAATTCTTAGAATTCTCTGAAAGTAAAGGGGCTACAGAAAAAAGTACCGCCTCCAAGATTTCTTGTGTATTTTTATTCCAAACGACGCTAAAATAGAACTCTCTAAAACTTAAAAAACAAAGAAAAATATGTTTGAAAAATAGTTATTAAACTTTTTCTTCTTTGCCCCTCCATATTGTTCTCTGGGCATGAAGATATTACACCAAAGGAAGCTGATCTGGATGTACATGGAGAACTTACTTATAAGCATTTTGGTGGACCAAAGACAAGACTCAAAGGCAAACCTTCAGCCACTGTGTACCATCGCTTTGAACTGATTAAACTGGCACAAATGCAAACAAGACAAAATAAAAGGAAACATAAAAGCTAATGTGTGGCTGCTCTTTAACCAAAACGGTTTCATGCTTGTGCCAAGTGTGTGGGCACATGTTCTTTTAGAATGTGCATATGTGTGAATTTTTATTTTTTATTTGGGGAGCTTATCAAAATATGCGTAGGCGAGAGGTGGAGTAAAAGTGGAAGAGAGCACTGATACACCCTGAAGGTAGAGGAAGAACGGGGCGAATCTGACAGCTTAGTTTTAATGGAAGTTTGCACAATTTAGCCTCTGAAGGGTTTTGTGGAGACAACACACACATGTGATGCACTCAATCTACTGGCAGTAAAAACACTTTCTGTGTTTTGCTGATGTAAATAGACCTTTTGACTGGATGAACAAGGTTCGTTTAGAATTGCTTTGACATCTTTATAGTCCAAAACCGGGCGACCCAGATGTTGACTATAAATAAACATTTTTTATACGGTTTGTAATAAGTTTGCAGTGAAATTGTGATTAAATCTGTTTTGTTTTTGTTGTTGTTGTTGTTGTTGTTGTTGTTGTTGTTTTTTATAAAAACTGTACAGTTGCTAAATAGAAAATACATCTTTGGCCATTTTCTTGAGGGCAGCACTACTTTAAAACTGCAGCTGACATATTAATATTCTAATATCTTTTTGGTTTACTTGTGTTACTGAACTATAAGAACATTGGCAGAATGTTATATACTTACAATAACCAAATAAAAACCAGTTCATTTATTGTCTTTTCCTGTATTTTTGATTGAACAAGACAATAAATTAATTTTAATCAATCACTGTAATAATCGTTTTAGCAACAGTGATAATAATGTTAGTTTTTTTGTTCCATATAGTAATTATACTGTTGACAAACTATTGGAATATCATTAAAAATGTCTCCACATAAGCATAAAACTTGATCGCTTATGGGATTCTAGGCTAGTTGTTAGAATAAACTGTTATATTTTACCCAGTGTGATCGACTCTGTGATAGCCCATGCCAAGGAATGTAATAAAAAAGAAAGCCTCTCATTACATATTCAATAAATATTCCATCTTATAAGGTGAAAAATGACAACAACTGCACAACACTGACTCCTGTGTATTTTAGGTCGAGCACCAAACTCTGGTTTTGATTCATGAGCTCACATATTTTATCGTACTGTTGGAAGTGCAGCAAACTTGACAAGATAAAATGAACCGGAGTGTTCATCCATCACAGCCAATGACACACAACTATCCAGTCTGTTTGCTGACAATGGACCATTCTTCAACACGGCACACTTCATTTTGCAGGAAAGCACACTCACTGTCATTTTTCAGCATTTTCCATTCTGCCCAAAAGCAATCTCATGAGTGCATCAGAACATAAATGCATTTGCCTCTCGCTTGAGTTTTCCCAGCCTGCACAAGACGGTAGGAAGCCGTCGGCTTGATTCTGTCCTGCTGCGCCTGTTATTAAAACGACGACTCATTTTAAAGCTGCACCAAAAAAAAAGGCGGTGTGTCTACTCGACACGACATGCATATGGAGGGCCATCTTTAGAGAATAGAGCTCACACTTTAACTGATTGGTTATGAATTCTGAACAAGCTGGTGATCACCAATCAGCAGAACACTTGGGAAGGTTTTCAGAGAGCACTACCTCTGATTTGTGCAGGATGACTTTCAAGGAGACCCTTGTAGAGCAAATCTCTCTGGTTTAGTCAGATTGGACTTGATGAAAGTGCAAATGATGCTGCTGACGGCGTCTAATAGAGCAGCAAGGGAAGGCAAAAAAAAGGAAATTATTAAAGAGAGGGCTATGATTTCTACTCTTGTTTTAGGAAAGATGAGGGAATTGGGGTGTGTTTTAATGTGTGTGAATGTGTATTGAATGTTCCAGAATATGTATAATTTGGATGAAGGAAATAAAAAAAGATTACATAAATGTCAATGTGCTTTATAACTGAAGATGGTGATTCACAGATAGCTATTCTTTGTGCAGGAATGCAGATGGTGAAGGAGATCATTCTAGTGCAATCTGCTTTATGCTAGCGCTAACAAATGCTGCTAAGTGCCATTCACCAGCAGCTTCAGACTAGAACAAAATGTAAAAAGCCACAAGAGAAGCTATGATCAAACTAAATTTAGGTTATGATAAAACAAGGTGCATGCTGAAACAGAAGCTCTGATGATGTATTAAATGTAAATTGTAAAAAGTATCGGTAGGTGATACTGGTGTCGGATTGATTATGTGGTATGCAGTATCGCACACCTGAATTTTGCATTTACTCAGACTGTCACATATTAACATTTGTTTGATGCATTGAAACATTCAAGTGTGGCAAAAACAGAAGACATTTTTAGAAATGTTTTTCAACATTCGCCCCAGTACCTTTCAGACAAAAATCACTTAGATAAACCAGATGGTAAAAGAATAAAATCTCCCTACTAAAGGGTACAGTAATAAAATTAATGTGCATTGTGAAACAGCTTAAGCTGTTTTCCATGGGATGAACTGTGACTTTTCTTGGGAACAGAATGTTCTGTAATTTTAAATAAAGCAAAAAAAAAAAAAAAAAGCAAAAAAAAAATTCGACCTGTTCTTTGCCTCTCATTTCTCAGGCATTAAAATGTCAAATCCTGGATTGTAACGACTTCAGTTCACCAACATTTATATTCATGTCTTTAGTTATGGAGCTGATACAAAGTGTACTTACAATAAAGTGTAATTTTTTCACATTAAATCAGCTTGTATCCAGTTTGTTGGAGTGAATCATGCAGAGATTGGACCCGGAAGGTCAAACACTATTAGTGAGAATAAATGTCACGAGATTTGTGTTTTTGGGTTTGAAAGCCATAACAGCATCCCATGACACTTTGCGTGCGGAACAAGGACACTGCGCTTGTGGGCCTTGACTGCTGTTAAATGTGTGCCACCTGAATTACACCACGACACCTGTCAGTGTGATTGCTTGGCTTCTGACACACACACAGACACACACACACGCATGGATGCTCCCAGCGGGTGTCATCACTCAGAGGAGGATATTAGAACCGAGTTAAATCCACGGAGCTGTCAGAATGCGGCGGATCATAATTAACGCCGGCCTGATCCGGGTGTGGCGCCGTTTGTGTGTTTCCAAGCGACGGGCTCATCACCGATGTGAGAGGGGCACCGTCGCTCGCTCAGCGGTTTGCGCCGCCTCCCGTCCCCAACCTTCAGGCGGCTGGACGATAAATCACACAACTAACAGAGCGAAAGAAAAGGAAAAAAAAAAAAAAAAAAAAAAAAAAACCTTTTACGACATTTTACGAATACATACGAAAAGAGCGTGTGCGTCTTTTCCATCTGGCCATCTCTCACCCTGACAGGACTGAAGATTGAGGAATTATTATTTTTATTTTATCTATTTATTTATTTAGTGGCTCACCCGCTGCTGGAGGAGAAGATAGGCGTTCGGTACATGCATGAGCCAGTCACTGTGTGTGTGGGTGTGTGTGGGGGTGTGTGTGTGGGTGTGTGTGTGTGTGTGGTGAGGATCCCGGAGAGACGCTGATGGAGGGAAAGATTCGAGCCACACACTCAGCAGCTCTTCCACACTCACACCAGCGCTCATCCGCTGCTGTCTGAACGACATCCATCTTCTTCAGATCAGTGACGCTCCCTGATTCCTGCCTGGGATGCTGATTGTGGAACTGTGGGTTCCAGATAGCCAATCACAGTAGAAAAGGACCAAGCAAAATAGCTGACCCCCTCCAGACCACAACACACGCACACACACACGCACACACACCTCGCAGGATGGTTCTCCTTCAGTTCCTTCTGACCACTGCAATGCAGTACTGAAGAGTTTTCACTCTGAAAAGCTGCTAACCCCTTTATACTGTCTTGAAATGTAGTCGGCGACCTGCTTTGCATTGCAGTAGAAAATACAAATGAACCAAACTTCATTCGGCAAAGTCTTAAGAAAGAAACTCTTTTTGAAAATACAAATTTAACTAAGAATGTCAAGATGCCAAGCCTTTTTTTCATTGATTCAAACTGCTATGAAAGTGAAAGTAGAAGTTAAAATATGGTAGATATGAAATACTCTGGTTCCATTTAAAGTGTAACTTACCCTTGAGGTGATTTGATGTTTGGAGGCCAGACAGAACCCTATACAGGTTACTTAGTGTTCTATCTTTATCTTTTTGAATGAATTTTGAAATTTTCTTGAAAATGTTATCTAAAACTTTATCTAAAACCATTTAGGTCGAACAGATGAATTCTGCTTGGTACAAGCTTGGAACAACTTCATGGCGTCTCACCAAGAGACACAACTAGACAGAGGGTCCAGAAAACACTCAAAGAATGTTTAGAATACAGAGAAACAGATATTTTTACTTGCTAGGTGTAATTAATTAAAACATAAAGCTTGTAGTGGAACCTGGTTGAGTGTGATACCACTCCCAGATCTGTGGGGGCGCTGCACCAAGAACCACTGACGGAAATGACACATAAACCCCTGAAGAAGACACTGAGTGCATCTTCTTTCTTCACAAAATGCAAACAACCCTAAATCTGTTGTAGGATTTCTTTTTTGTCTCTGGCAAAATGCCATGAGCTATTTCCCTCACTAGCGTTTGACTCACACCTTTGTTTTGGTTGCATTTATTTACCCAGGTGTATTGGACTCTAGTTCACTTTTTTGGTCTGCATCGTTTGCACATTCTCACCTTCTAGGCAAACAAACTAAAGTTTAATTAAAGTGGAATAGACAGGGAATACACCATAAATATCAATAGAAAGCAATGGTATTCAGTCAACCTTTAAACAAACTGTTATCGTGCTAAGCTATCTAGTCAAAAGATAATGTAATGTAATTTAAAATCACAAGTAGATGGATTGATATTTTACACCTTACTGGGAGTGTAACCTAAAGAAATCTACTCTAAAAATGGGTTAGCATTAGCATTAGCATTAGCATTGGTATGCTTACCACTGAGGAAATGAAACTCTGTACTCAACCAACTTCATATGAGATTTGAACATTTTTATGGCCATTATAATTATATATCAGAAAAATGCTAATTTTAAGTGGATACAAAATGGGAAAAAGAAAAAAAATGAAGAAATAATAAAAAATATAAAAGTGGGAATTTGCAAATGTGTGAGCTGACCTGGAACTGTTCCATAATGCTATAGTTAGGAAAAGAAGCTGCCCAACCCCCTTCCCCCACCAAGAAACAATAAAACAATGACTGATTTTTAGCATAAATGGTAAAACAATTTGTTAACTGATTAAATTTTGAATTTCCATTCAGAGTCAAGAAAAACGTTAGCCGAGGCAACAATGACCAAACATAAGGAAGCCTCAGTCATACATCGTATCTCCTAAAACAAAAGCATTCTTAATTTGCCTCTAGGTATAGATCTTGGCATTCTTCCCATTCTTGTCCTCTTCCTACCTATATAGCTGGTATATCATCATTTCCCATCATCTTCAGCTCTATAATAAGTCAAATGATTTCCCTCCTTTCATTGACCTTATCTTCTTCTTGCCACACTTACTGATCTGATCAATTTTTTCGTTTTCATTTCCCACATCTTTTCGTTCCTCTCTCTTTGTTATTGCTCCATATCTCCTAGCTCTCTACATTGATTTGCTCTTCATTATTCTTCCTTTCTCCTTCCACCTCTACTTTCCCATCCATTTTTCCTCTCCTCCAGACCTCTTTCACTGCTTCTTTTCTACTTCTTCTTTGCCAATCATTCACTCGATTCTAGACATCTTCCTTCTGCGACTCCAACAACCTCGCCTCATAACTCGCCCCGCTCTTTTAACCTCGCCACATGGGAAAGATGTTGGATCCAGATCACCATGGTGACCAGTTAAACAGTGCTGCTGCCAGAGCCCTTCCTGCTAATTGAAATCATTACAACGTGTAAGAAGCTGCTCTGTCAGTCCATCCTATCACCTCCTCCTGGTTTCTCCTCTGCCTCCATTTATTTGTTTTTACATTTAGGTTTGTTTATTCAGTCTTCTCATTTAAAGAAATCAAAAGAAAAAAAAAAACGATAAGCATGTCAGCGATGAAACAGATTGAAAAAATAATCTATTTGATTGATTAATCATTTTTTTGAAGATTTAATTATTGGAAAATCTGGACTTTACTTTTCAACAATGCACACCTTGGATTTCCATAGTTAGCAAGAGTCCTGTCCAGGGCTGACCATCTTGATGGTTTTGAAATAAAAGTTTCTATAAATATTTTCTGTAATTTGTAATTACTTATTAAGACAAGAAAGAATACTTACTTTTTGAATAAAAATGAAAATTAGATTTGGCATAAAAAATTCAGAGATTTTATCTCAGAGGCATATTGCCCAGCCTTACTTGTGGTCATCTACTTGTGTGTAACTCAGAACGAATCCATCTTTGGAGCACATGTAGACCTTTTTATACTGAGTCTAAAGACTCAGTGTAAAAAAAAAAAACATAGTAAATAAAACAGGACATTCAATGGATATGCATTTAGGTAACTTGAAAATGACATTAGATGTAACTGGGCAGAAGTTCCAGTCTCTGGCATACATCAGCACTCCAATAGCCAGGTGAGGCTTCGAAATTGAACAAAAACATGCTAGAGTTTAGATCGAGGGTAAAAAAAATCCAACCCAACCCGACCTGAGTCCAAACAGATTCTGTTTGAGTCCAGGAAGCATTTAAGTTTAGCCTGAATTTCAGGTTTGATTTGGGTCAGGCTTTAGATCGAAGCATTTAGACACACTTCTGCGGAGTCCATTGTGGTCCATCAACACAGTTTATCAAATCATAACGATGTCTTGTTCCCCTGCTGAAAACTAGAAGACATTGTGGTGTTTCCATGATGAATTTTGGTTAATGTGTTGAATTCACACTTTAATAATGATTTGAGCACTGGAATATTCATTCCATTCGGTGGCAGAAATTGTTTTAGAACTCAATGTTTTTGCATATATAGGGTAATAAGAAAGAACAAGTGTCTTTCAGATTCCTTTGCAGTGTGTCGTACATATGTTCTAAAGATGGCTTTAACATGGTTCTGGTGATTAGATTATTTGTCCTTTCAGATTGACCTCAATATCCAAACTCTGAAAACCCAACTCTGATAAAGCACTTTAAGAGAGGAAGCATTTACTGTTAACGCCCCACAGGAAACCACATGAATATCTTCAATACTATGGCAAAGTGGCATCGATTATTAAAGATTAAGAAACAGGTGTTAAGTTAATACATGAATGTTGAAATGATGTATATTAAACACGCAAACAATGTGATGTCAGTGTTTGTGCAGTGACTGCTGTGAGACTCTGCATCCTTGGCACAGAACAAGAGGTTTGAGGATTTAAAGATGTTTTATGTTCTAAGGGAATTTGCTTATGCAAATGTTTAGATATATTAAAATGAACTCCCTTCCCTGAGTCACTGCAGCTCTTAGAGGTTGTAATAAATATTGCCCACTTGTGCGAAACCAAATGAGAGTGAGACAGTGCCGAGCAGAAAGCTCAAGGTTCAATTAAATTGAAAATAAAACATAAGTGCTGGGGAATTTTTTTAAGTTAACACAATCTCGACTGATTTTATTTATGGTACAAAAGTCAGTCTGTTTCATTGAGTAATATGCTGATGGCAATAAAACATTAAATTAATTTGCCACTTAATATTTATGTATAAAATTCGGATTGATTTTCTGAGAAACTATGCGTGTCTTCAAGTGGTAAAGTTTTCAGAATTAATTTTCACAAAAATATCTTCTTTTTTTCTGTTTGGTTAAGTTCCCAGAAGAAAGCTCAAAAAGCTTCTTTTGCTGCTCTGCCCTCAGGATTAATGTCCTGTTTGAAAACTGGCGTCTTTATTAGATTGCCGTCCTCAACAGGCCGGATGATTTATATGTTTCTCCAGGGGTTTTAATCTTTGTGTGCGTGTGTGCATGCATCACTGTATGGTGTAAACCAGAAAACACATGCAAACTAAGTGAAGAAGATAAATGCTTGTTTTGTTGAATTGTTTCCTCCATAAAATGATAAATTTTCCTCCCTCTTCCGCCAATGTTTAACACATGCACGTCTGCCCTGCTTGAGTATATTTTCCCAGTTATAATTTGTTTATTAGAGTTCAATATCAAATGTGTGTCATCTTCCTGTTAGTGTAATTTCCTGTTCATCCATTAAGCAAAAATCCACACACCCACAGAGGAAGGTGTGGATTTTTGCATTTTTACTGATCCCAGTCAAGTGGTGTGAGCATTTCATTTACAAATGTGTGCAGAACTTTGTCAAACAAACACAGTTTCCAAAAATTGCAGGTGTTTCCATTAAATAAGAAATACAATTAAAATCACACGTGAATGAGTTTGTTCAGGTAATGGCTTATCACAAAACATGACATGCACATTGTTAATCTTGTGTGTGAAATAAATCAAAGTCTATGAAGCCAAAAAACCCCACCTTCGCCCAGAGGCAAACTTTTTTGTTGAAAAATGAGCTTTTTTCAAAATTGTCATGCTTCCATTGAGCAAATTTATTTTTGAAATGTCAAATTGCGCAATTATGTATTCAATAGACACACAGCTTATATCATATAAGATTCTGAATTTTTTGTGTTCTGAAAAAGTATTTGCTCCCTGACGGATTTATTCTGATTTTTTTTTTCTGTCACTTTCACATGTTACAAATTAAAAAAAAATATCCATCAATCAGCTTCAGGAGCTGGACAATTCATCACTGAACCATGAATTCTGTTCTGCACAGTTGGTAGCACTTCTACCTTGCAACAAGAAGGTCCTGGGTTCAATTCCTGGCCCGGGGTCTTTCTGCATAGTTTGCATGTTTTCCCTGTGCATGGTGGGTTCTCTCCGGGTACTCCAACTTCCTCCCACAGTCCAAAAACATGACTGTCAGGTTAATTGTTCTCTCTAAATTCTCCCTAGGTGTGAGTGTGCATGGTTGTTTGTCCTGTCTGTCTCTGTGTTGCCTGGCGACCTGTCCAGGGTGACCCCACCTCTCGCCCGGAACGTTAGCTGGAGATAGGCACCAACAACCCTCCTGACCCCATTAGGGACAAGGGTGTTAGAAAATGGATGGAATTCTACTCTAGACTGCTCAAAGTCAAAAATGTTTGGTCATTGGTGACTCAGAGCACTTGGATTGTACAGTGATCCACCTCTGCATGGTTACAAGTAGTGGAGTAGGCTTAAATCAGAGATTTTTGTTTCTGTTCTTGTGTTTTATTGCTTGTATTTCTTACATTACTCTCAGACATTTTGTCCTTTTTTTTTTGCTGCACTCTTTGTCATTCTGCTCCACCTGCCTGTTTCTTCCTCTGCTCATCAGCTTTATTCAATCCACCTGTGTCCAGTCTGTCTGTCTGCCCGTCTCACCTGTTTGTCGTGGTACTTAAGCGGCTCAGTTTCTGTCATAATCCACTGAATTCAGCTGTATTCCTTGTTCCTTCGTTGCCATACATGCACCATGTTATTTTCATCATTAAATTCCTTTGAAATGAATTATCTGAATGCTTGTCTGCAGCGTCTCCATGTTCCATCAAAGTGTTATGCAGCTCTGCTTGTCCATTTGTATGATGTCCAAATAAGGCCATTTTTTGTTTTTTCTCTTTTCTGAGCAATTTTACTAGTCACATTCATTCCAACTTGCCTAAACTAAAACTACAATAATCACATTATTAGTACAAGGAAAATTGCAGGCAAAGTAAATATAAGTGAGGGCTGGTGTAACAGAGTGGATTTTGTGTGTTTAAAAATGAAAAGAGACGGATGGTGGAGGCTTTGGGGGAGCTGTGTCCCAGTGGCTCTTCCTCAGAAGTGCTCTTATCTACCTTGCACAGGCAGACTTCACAGCCTTTTCCCACCATAGAAGTGTATGTACATACAACTCTGCTTATCTTTTCGGCCACTCAGCTAGAAGGCGCAGTATCACATCCCCAACACAATGGTGAAGAAACAGCAGATCGGCCACCTGCAGCAGTTGCCGCTCGGATGAGCTGAATTTAACCAGATGTTACGGTTGGGGAATTTAACATCATGACTTTGTCATGAAATGTGTTGAACCCATCTTGGTTGACTTATTCAATTGTAAACAGTGACATTCAGCTGATTTATTTAGAGTTTTACGAACTTGCACAGGGTTTAAAAAAAACAACAAAACAAAACAAAACAAAAAAAAAAGATGAAGATGAAATTATCCAAAAAAGCATGAGAGTTTCTGTAAGGTTTTAAAAACCATTTTGTCGAAAGTAAACAACCATCTGTATTACCATGAAGTTGTAAAAGGCTGGAATAAAACCCCTCACTTTATCTTAAGCAAATCACTTGGTGCGTTCATTTTGATTAATCAGCTACATAGATAATAATGCATTAAAAGTTTTAACACAATTATGTTCCTGCTGGAAGGTGTTTCTGGTACGCCTGCAGGTTTTCTAACTTACAACAACCAGATTAAGTTAGGTGCCTTATCACTCCCAGGTCCAAGTGTTTTTCTATGTTTTTGTTTAATTCGATACAAATTCTCTCAAACTCAACATACAACTCCTGTATGAGGTTTGAATTTTTCTCCTTAATGATGAACAAAATGGAATAAAATTCCTTGAACATATATATTTTTTTAAATTAAATGTCTGTTCAATGTTAGTCAATTTTTGTTTTACAACTTTGACATTTTTTCTAAATATCTAGATTTTTGAGATCTTTTCATATAAATTCTAAACATCCAAGTAGGTACAATTTTCACAATTTGTAACATACCTGTACTTTAGTTAAATATTAGTTAAAGTGTGCAATTGTGAAGATTGGATCATTCTGATCCAGACTTTACCTTTGGATCAGAATGACACATCATGATGAAGTGCTCAGGCTGTTAAAGATATCGAGGCCAACCGAGGTTACATTTCCAAAATCCACTTTACTGTTTCTGTTGTTTAAAGATCTTCTGGAGAGATAACAGAAAAATTTAGATTTTTTCTTTATGAGAAGACATTTATGTTGAAACACACAACAATGACATTTTAAATTCCGGTAATTGGCTAACTCTTTGTCCTGAATAGGTAGCGATGGTGTGACAATGTGGATGGATGAGGCCTGAGCTGCTCTGGTGGAAAAGCCCGGGTCAGGAGGACAGTTATTTGATATTCATCAATGACACTTTCTTGCTGCTGCGCATGCACACACACACACGCACGCACACCCACGCACAGACACACACACACACACACACCTACACACACACACACACAAAAACATTGAGACGAGTGGCAGTCTGCGGAATGATTAATGCTCCAGTCACTACCTTGAATGGAAAGTGCATATCTTAAAATCAGGAGGGGTTAAGAAAACTCAAAATGATTATTTTGTCCAGTTTCAAAAAAATACCTTATTTTAAATTTAATATTACATCTGTTTTTTTTAGCTAACTTATTAGGTCATATGGTAGGTTCTATCATTATGTCAACTACAGCATCTCAAAATAGGCCTATGATACACAACAATCATCAAGATGAAAAAAAACTGTTATTGTTTAAAGTTCACATTCAAAACAAAATTATGTTTTGTTTTTACACAATTAACTTGGATTCCATTGAAATATGTCAAGAGCTGCATTATCAACCAGTCATATCAAAACAGAGATCAGAGCAAAGATGAGATCTTGAGGTTTCCAAACCAGAAAACCTCCTTTCCACAACTACGCCTTAAGGTCCTGTCCATGAGAACTACAAACAGGATTGGTGACAAGGGGCAACACTGGCAAAGCCAATGCACACTGGTAACAGGCTCGACTCTGTGCTGACAGTGCAGACACACGTTTTAGGCGTGCAAGGATTGGGTAGCTCTTAAATCCCCCACATATCCAAAGCTCCCGCAGCACCAAAAGGATGTAAACTGGGGATGCATTATTTCATGACCCCTCAGCAAATTTACAAAGGAAAGATTTGGTTTACTGTTCCATGGATCAGATCTTTCTGGTCCATGGAACCAGAAAGATCCATTTCCTCCTACATTGGTTTATCCATTGGAGTCTCCTCTCTGACTCCCCAGAGAAAGTTTTCCCAGGGAGGCTGAGACATTTGACCATTGGAATCCACTCTTTGGTCCCCTTTCCTAAAAATGGGGCCAATCCAAAGTTTTTGCACCTGTCCTCCATGCGACATTGACCTTGAAGAGGAGTGTCAACCATGACAGATCCACAATATCCAGGGCTTTTAGGATCCTCTGTCGAACCTCATCAATACCTGCTGCTCTTCCTGCCGGGAAGAGTGACCTCTGTCACTGTGATGAATTCATGTCCCAAGTTTTCAGGCTCTGCCTCAATCGTTGATGAACTTATGGTTAACTTACTAGTTAGTTCCATATTAAGAAAAAACTGATTGGAAAGAGACAAGTGCAATGGTTTCAGTGAAGTACCAGATTGGTAAATGCATTTGTTAAATGTCTCATCATTTATGGGAACCAAAAAAAAAAAAAAAAAAAAAAAAAAACTGTATCTTTGGTTGGTGTGTACAGTACAGAGACAAAAAGACTACAGTTGAAGTTTCACTAATGTAGCAGTCCTAAGCTACCTTCAATGTGTCCAGACAAACATTAGGCTGCTCAGTGATGTTCTCACTGCCTGCACATTCAAACAAAAACCCTGAAACATCAAATGGTGGCACCAGCTGCCCTGTGCCTAACCTCTCTGCTATTTGTACGCGGACATGATCACATGCTAACGTACACCTGCCAGTTGTGTCACTGTGATAAAAGCAGCACATTGGCAGATGCTAGCAGAGACGAGCAGCAAGGCAAGCCACTGAAAAAGTGGAAGAAAATACAGCAAACATACATTTTCAGATTTAAAGAGCTAACAGATGGAATGTAGTGTCACTAAGGGAATGGATTAAACGAGATTAGCTTGTTAAAGACCATCACTCTGTGTGTGTGTGTGTGTGTGTGTGTGTGTGTAGTTCGAGAGCACTTTGGTTCCTGCTGGAGATGAACATCACACTGCATGACTCCTCGACCCACACACATGTACACGCACAAACACACCGTTACCTGACCTCCTGCTGCTTCACTATATATAGACCTGCCCTATCAGCTTGTTAAAGGAGTTAAAAATAGCTCTGCTCCACGCTGTCACACTGCATGTGTCTCTCTTTCCTTCGGCCTTTCTCACACAGAAACACTTCCAACACTTTTTTTTCCAGCACAACCTATTTGAGAAATGAACTTAACAACATGTCACTTTGTGCCTATAACAGGTTTTTAGGGTGTTTTCATAGTTCAGGAGACTCTGTTGAATTGGGGACAAAAATTGCAACATTTGTCACATTTTCAGCTGCTGCAGTTCACTTTTACCACTTTTACCACTTTTACCATTGTGCCAAGTGAACCAAAACCTTTAAGCAACCTGATTACCCCTTCGACTTTGGTGACGCTCCACCAAGAACAGCTTAAGAAAACGACACAAAATCACCTGAAGAAGACAATGAGCGCAACTTCCTTCTTCACAAATGCAAATGAAAATGGAATGGCATCAGATTTTACCGGTTGTGAGATTTCTCTGTTGTCTTTGGTAAAAGACCACAAACCATTTTTCCCACTAGCATTAGACTCACACGCTAGTTTTGGTTGCATATACCCAGAATGCCTTGGGCTACAGTCTAGCTTCTGCTTTTTGAGCGGCCTCCGGTCCGACTCTGATGCGGTTCAAACTTCAACTGAGCCGAGATCTGGGGTTATAGGCAGATGAGTGTTTGTGTTTTTGGTCCGCATCAGAGTTTGATTGCACATTCACACCTCCCCAAACGAATCAGACATTCTAGGCAAACAAGCTAGAGTTCAATTAATGTTGACTGAACAGCACTGGTGTAAACACACCGTTAGTCTCTTTCTTTTATATAAAGATGGCAGCAAGGATTCCATAAGTCTACCACAGTAGGAGCATCATGAGTTAATCAAAGTTTATCATGAAATCTGAGAGCCCAACAGACGCTGTGGTCAGATAAATAAGTCTCCAATCTTCTTCCAACTTTTCTCCTGCTGTTTTTAGATGTAGCATGTAGTTTTCGACGCACCATAGGTCAAACTAATGTTGAAAGAAAATCAGCTGAATATACTCTACTGAGTTCATATGTCATGTCGGATCATGCTGCAGACTCTCCTCTGATCGACACATACAGCAGGCAGTAAAAACGCTGTTGTATCATAGCTAAAGTTAATTCCTGCTGACGCTTCAGCGCTATCTTTGCAAGCCAGATACCGATTGGATGTGCAAGCATTCATAATCGGAAAAATTTCTATGTTAACGTTTGAAAGTTAAACGGTGTAAATACAGTCACTGATTGACCCTGTAAAGAAAGTTGGTCGTCTTTTTTGTCATATACTGAATTTTGCATTTGAAAATATTGGGACTGAATAACAGTATGAAGCTTTTTTTATTCAATTAGTTTTCCAGCTTAAGACTTTTAGGATTAAAAGCTTGAAAATGTAAAACTGCATCCTTGAAATGGTTCAATGATGCACTGGAATGATGTTAGATGTTGGAAAGCTCCGAAATGTTGACATGAGGCCAGCTGCCCAACAAATTTGTGTCACGTATCAGCAGTGGTGCAACTACACATTATTCAGGTGGATGCGAAAACATAAATTGGTGCCCCCCCCCGGGAAGGAACGTCAGGGTGAAGGAGCGACGCTCACCCCCTCCTCCCCCAACAGGCGACGGTACGTGAAGTGTAAAAATCGCTACATTTACCTCGTTATGTGCGAGAGGTGAAGGAGCGTGAGGCGCGCTGAAGTGTATGGGAAAACATGCGTCACCCCCTCCAGACGGGGTTTTGGCACCCCCTCTGGTGCTGCGCCCCTATGCGTTGCATACGCTGCATACCCACTTTTTGCGCCTCTGCGTATCAGAACAATGGTCCCAAACTTAACACAAAAAGGCAGAAAAAAGAATCTATATGTCGGAATGGCCCAGAAAAAGTCTAAAGACCAATCTCAGACTAAGACTATCTAAAATCCTCACTAAGCCAATTCCTTACTATAAACTATGAGATGTCCCGAGAAATTATACCAAAGGCTGGAAATTTGGTATTATAATAGTTATTTTATTAATATCCCTTGCCTCAAGTAGAAACAAAAATACTTTGGAAAGTACAAGAATAATTAGTTCCAAGACACTTCTCAAAATAGGACGACCTCGCTAACCTCGCTTTAGTTGTCGTTTGCATAGAGGAAGTGTTGCAGAAGGCCGCTCCAGTGTTTGCTGTAAAAGTCATCCTATTGGCCAAGTTAGAATAACACGGCATGGAAGCGGAGCAGCCGTGTTTTGCTACGAAATGTGGCTCTGAGGTTAACAGTGGCTCACTCTGGCATTGTCTTTGTGTGTCCACAGGAAAACGGTCAGTGGCTGTCACATCCTGATGGGGAACCTCAACCCGGCTCAACTCACCAGCAACTTGTTGCCTCAGCAGGAAGGAAGGAAGGAAAAAAAGAGGCTTCCTTACGTGCGTCTGTTTGTGTGTGCAAACATCTGTTTGCCGTAATGGGAGGGTGCTCATCTGCACACATGGACGAGAAAGCACACAGAAATGAATCCGCATTTGTTCCTACATGTTTACATATTCTCTCTTTCCTAGCAGGAAGAGCACTGTCGGAGAGTTCAAGAATGAAAACATGGGTCGGAAAAACAGCAGGCTTCCTCATTCTTCCTGCCAGTGTGTAAGCAAATCCATTACATAAGCAGGTGAGAGGGAACAACACTGCTGAACAAACAGCTGCCAAACCATCTTCCTTGTTCCGAGCAGGATGCGTCTAATGTGCAATTAGAGCATGCAGGGAATGGAAAACAACACGTCATTTCAGCAGACCAGCTGCTCCTTTTCAATATATTCATACCAACAGGTAGCTTCTGTTTACACAAAATCCGGAGATTCAGCTAATTATTGTGGAGAATTAATCTGTGATGTTTTTGTTTTGCATCTCAAACCCACTTGGTAAATTCCCGCTAGCGGCTTTTTATTAGCACAGTGTTGACCCGGCTAAGCAGGAGTTTTCCAGAGAACTTCCCGGTGATGATGCATGTAAGGAGATATGATTTGGATAAACAGGGCATGCGGTATTATGCATGAAAGTTACACAGACGGATGGAGGCAGCATTAATTTCAAGTCAACAACACGGTGAAGGTTTTTACGTGACGAGTGGGAAGTGGCAGGAGTCAGTTTTCCAGGATGTTTTCAGTTATTCACCATATTTATTTCATTAAGTAATAACCTGTAAGCTGTCACACTCTTTCCAATCATGTCATGTCTGTTGTTGAAAAACGTCAGGCAGATTGTTGTGCCCCATCTTCTATAGTCCATGTAAAATAATATTCCATAATTTCAAATATGTGTCCCAAAGAGTCTTGTCAGGTTAAAAATGGCTTCTACTTTTCATTAAGCCCACATTAAAAACAGTTATTTATTGGTTTGATGTGCTATTCTAATATTGAATGTCATGTTTTCATCAACTTCCTAACAGAAATAAAAGCTTTCAAACATCCATGTGTAATTAATCTACATAATATGTTTCACTTGATGATAAAGTTCATGAAATAAAGGCTTTTTAATAAAATTCAGACTTATTGATGGGATGGAGAGTACTGAACTCTCTGTGCTCTCAGGAACGATTACTTGCTGGAGGTGTGGAGTCTGTTGGAGTTTGATCTGACTTTACCCAATCGTTACCGTTTGGCCGTGATGTACGTAACCGTCGTGAAGGAAGTTACGCAAGCTTAGCGTAGCTTGCAGCGCTACACAGTGTAATGCCAAAAGAGATTTCTTCCGGTAGCACTAGATTTACATGTTTGTTTTGGATGTATTTACCCAGAATGCCCTGCATTATAGTTCACTTTCCGCTTTTGGAGAGGTCTGCAGACCCCTTGGTGTTCACATAGGCATTAGAACCTTCAACCAAACCTGGACTCAGATTTTTCGACAGATCAGAGTTTGTTTTTTTGATCCGTATCAGATTTTTACTGAACATTTACACCACACCAAACGAGTCGGACTTTCTACACAACCAAACGAGATTTTGATTAAAGCGGAGTAAACAGAGCTGGTGTGAATTCAACCTACGCTAATGTTTGTGTGCAACCAAGTTGTAAGAAATTCTTATTATTTTAGAAACACTAGAAATAATAAATGACATATTTTTCATAGAATCAAGCCATGAGTGCATTAAAGAAACAAACCAACTGTTGTTTTAAACACCAAAATTACGTTTCACTGTTGTTGCTATCAGTGAAACACTTCCTCTGTTAACAAGAACAAAATTGATGAAATTTGGATTTTATAATGGAAATTTCATGCAAAACATCAACACTCCTACATTATTCTCGCTCTCTCTCTCTTTCTTATGAAATGTCCTTTAAACGTAACACAAACTCTGATTCTTGAACAGCCCTCCTGTGTGCCGTTGAGCCTCGGGGCAGGAAGCCTGCTGATACCGAGCTCTGGAGAAGAGGATGTGTGGGCAGAGAGAACGAGAACGGGACACATGGAAGCAAACACTCAGTCCTAATAAAGAAATCCTTCATCTTGTGTAAATAGGATAAAGATGACTTAAAACAAAGTGCAAATATGGCAATAGACTTCAATGGTTTCATGTCTTTCCCAGCAGAGGAAGCTTCTTTGGTATTTGCCACTGCAGTTTCTGTGCTAAAAAAGGAAGTGAGGAACTGTGGGGCAGCCTGTTGCAAGAGGCAGAAAGATGCAGATCTGTGTAAACGATGGCGGCAAGATGCAGGCAGGAGGGGAGGATAGGGTTACAACAAAGACACATCTCCGCTGCAGCCGAGATCCTCCCCATCTGTCCACAGATGCTCTCCGCTCTCACCATTAATGCAGCTTAAATGGCAGACAAGAAAAAGCTATTTGAAAGCATATCTACAAGGATAGGATACACTACATGAATAATTTGGCGACTCCAGGGATTCATGCCGGAGTTTGGGGGGGTTTGGAGGGGAAGAAGCGATCAAGGCAGCTCCTTGTCAGAGTGTTGGATATGGAAGAGAGCAGGAACAGCTGAGATCCCATACTGAGCGGAGAGAAAACAACTCAAAGTCTCTTGAAGAAATGCACAACTCAGAAAGTAAAGTGCCAACGTTTCGGTGTACAGTCGGCACACGCGGACAGGAGTTCAGCTTTTTTTTGCGTATGAAAGAGACATGAACACCAGGAGGTATCTTCCGAGGAGAATATTGTATTCCATATGATCTCCTACCCTACAGCCTCCCCATCTATCTCTACAGAGGATTAAACTGTTACATCTCCTACATGGTGGAGTTTTCTTGACTTATTCAGAGAAAAAAATTGGAAGTTATCCTGTAGTATTGAATGATGGGATTCCAAACTTTTTGGAGACTGAAAACCTTTAAGCACAGATACCTTGCTATGTTGTTGAGGAAAGTGTATTAAAGTCATTATTTTGGTTAGAGTGAGATGATTACACAACATATAATGATTCCTAAATAACTGGAATCAGGTGGTTAGGGTTCTCTAAGCACAAATGCTTAATGGTACACTCTCCAAACCCCATGTAGAATCATGTTGTGCTACTTTTTTTTTTTGTCTATAACAGTAAAATAGTTTCTTCCTGTTTCTCTCCCTAACAGCTGCTCTGAGTGCAGAACGTGTCAAAAACATCCTTTTCCACATCTAAATTTAAATCGTTCCCAACAAAGACTGATGCTAAGCGACTCACGGACGGTGTTTTCCATCCTCTGTCAGTCAAACAGATGAGCAGGAGAGGTGGGGGGAGAGGGGTTTGGGTCAATGATGGTGGTAATGATCCTGCTATGAATAAACCAGCTAGAGGAAGTAGAGCTCCCATTAGGTTTTCCTCCTCTGGCTAATAATAACCGGAGAGATGCTGCCTCCTCCACGATCAATACACATCCGCAGCAGGACGCAGCTGAAGACACGCTGTGGTGTTTGATCTCAGAGCACAGCTCAGCAGGTTCAGGAGAAAAGGGGATTTGGTGTGTTACGGCCATCTGTAATGTCTTTCTGATGTTTCAAAGCTAATATCAGGGACACGGTTATTTTTATGTGCAAGTCAAGGGGTCTGATCCAAATCCCCGTCATGCTTGCACCATGCTAAAACCCCCAATTTATTAAATATTCACAGCTAAACTGATTACAGATTCTTCAAAACCTTCACTGTTCTCAGTTTTTCCAAAAGCATTAATAAAACCTTGTCTTTACTTGATCAAAGTACAAACCACCACACACACACACACACACACACACACACACACACACACACACACACACACACACACACACACACACACACACACACACACACACACACACACACCTCCACACACACACACACACACACACACACACACACACACACGCACACACACATCTTGCCTCAAGAGATCCTAACTGGATTCAATCTCAGGACATTTTTGCTGCAAGGCAACAGTGTTTTGAAAAATAGCAATTCCCAACTTTTTATGTAATATATTCTGCTCTGTCATCACACAATATATTCTTCATTCAAGGGTCAACAAATACACCAGTTTCAGTCACTTAAAGAGCACATAAATAGCATTCATGTCAACCGTGATGTGAAAGGAATGAATCATTTATGATTTATGGAACTGCCTCTCATAATGAGCTTACTGAGAGTTTGGTCTTTTAAGATACACTAGATTTCCAGGAATTTATTGCGATATGATTTTTTCCCCAGGAAAAACAAACAAACAAAAAAAAAAATCACATGAGCGTCTCATGTCAGTTTTAATAATTTAATTTTGCTTTGTGCCCACCTTTATATTACAGGAGCTTCTCAAGATAATGGCAATTCTGTATACTCCACTTCCAGTTTGAGAGTAAAATTGTGGTTTTTAACACAGCTGAATCCAAGAACACACGGCTTTTTCCAAATATTATAGCTTGTCAGACCAACATATATTTTGATCAACACTACACTGCGCTGTCAAATATAATACTCTTCCTCAATCCGTTTCTTTTTATTCCGACAAATCCAGCTGGCTGCTGTGTGCTCTCATCTTAGATCCAGCAAATGGAGCTGCGGTTAACTGGCTGACTCAATAATCTCCAACATCAAGAAGTGTCATCTTTGTGTATGTGTCTGGTTTGTTAAATAGCAGCCAGCAGACACAAGGTTATGTGGGCTTCCACAGAACCTTGTAGAATATGGAGACAGACCACATACGCTAATATTCATCCATCCATTCATCTGTATTGGACTAATCTGCTGATTCCAGTCGCTAACCTTATTGTCTAAGAACAACAGTGCTGTGTAAAGCCCAGCACCTTCTCACTCACAGTGGCCTCTCACTCGTTGGCCACTGGAGACGGGCACCACCATCCCTCGCAACCTTATGAAGCACATTAGATAATGGATGGATGGGTTAGTTGCTGCATTGTTTGATAAAAGAAAAAAAAATAAAGGAAGATTAATGCATGTTTCTGATTAGTTGCTGAATAAACCAAACAAATTCTGGGTAACTACAACCAAGAAAATGCATAAGTTTCAAGCTAGAGGGAGAAATAGCTGTGATGTTTTACCAAAGACAAAGGAAAAATGCTAAATTCTTACATTACTCCATGTTTGTTTGCATTTCGTGTAGAAGGAAGTTGCATTTGTGTCTTCTTCAGAGGTTGTTGTGTCGTTTCAGTGCTTCTTGGTGCAGCGCCTCCACAGGCGAGGAGGTAAACAGGTTTCTCAAAGGGTTTGGTTCGACTGACAGTGCAGTGTTGAAGTGAACAGCAGCAGCCGAAAATGTAACAAGTATTACAATTTTTGTCCTCAATTGAACTGAGTCCAGAGGTTCAATTGGACTGTGGACTCGGACTCAAGTCCACAGTCCAAATGTCCTGACAACACTCTAAGTCTACATTTTGATGAGGGCAAAACCATTTCATAGTGTTCAATTGGCGAGACATCCAAGATATCAAATGTAGTCTACCTTGCAGTTTGCAAACATCACAGGCTAATAAATAGAACAAGACTAAATGTTTAGTAACGAATGTTGAATGACATTTTCTAAATCAATATCTTAACAGAGTATTTTAACCAGGTACAGGTACATTCTAAGTAAGTTAGTTTGACAAGCAATAGTAAACACAATAAAAGCTTTTCTTCCTCTCTGAATCTAAGTGAACAAGTGGTGACACACAGAAATGTAATTTATGGTGGAATTGGCAGCTTGTTTTAAGTCTGTGCATCACTGTCATCAGATGTGTCAACGGAAAAAAAGTTCAAGCACATCTACAAAGCTCTCCAACAGTCACCTACAGAAATCAACAAACACACGGAAATACAGACACCCACACATACGCACACACACACGCATGCACACACACACCACATCCAAGCATCAGAGCTGCTCCTGACCTGTAAATGAGGGATCAGCCTGTCATTCAAAGCTTGTCGTCCGTTCCCTTTTAAGGCTTCGGGCAATAAAAGCAATGCCTTTGCTGTTAGAGCGGAACGTAAAGTGAGTGGAGAAAGCTGCTATAAAATTGATTTTTAATAGGTTTCAGTTCATTAGGTCTGTGTGTGTGAGGGTGTGTTTGTCCTGGCTTGGGTTGACAGGTGGCAAGTTTAATGCAGCACTCATCACACCTGACATTCTGTTGCTTGTGGCAAATAGAGACTAGCTACTGTCTTCCCTGCCGAGATAAAATACTCGGGAACCCTCACAGAGGGATACAAATAACTAACTTCCTCTGATCACACCAATAGTGAGGAATCGTACTTTACATTCATACCAACCCCATTTCGCCCACTTTAATCAAACTCTAGTTCTTTTGCCGAGAGAGTCTGGTTCATTTGGGGAGGTGTGAATGCGTAATGGAACTCTGAGGCGGACCAAAAAGGGCAAACTCTGGTCCAGCTAGGTCTCGCTTCGGTTGAAGTGAACTCTATGCATGTGTGTATACCAAGCATTCTGGAGACCACTCCAAAACCAAGAAGTAGACTATAGCGCAGGGCATTCTGGGTAAATACAACCAAAACATACACATGAGCCAAACTTTAGCAGGATATATGTCTCTTTGTCTTTTGCCAAATTCAAACGAGAAATCCAACAACTGCTAAAATCTGACACTACTCCAGTTATGTTTATATTTCGTAAAGAAGGAAGTTGCGCTCAGTGTTTCCTTCAGTGGGACTTGATGCAGCGCCCCCACAGGCAAGGGAGGGAATAGGTTTTCAAAAGGTTTGGTTTGTTTGACACAGCGCAGAGTAAAGTGAACCAAATTGTAACAATGCTGCAATGTTGGTCCCCAATCAATCAGAGTCTATTGGAGTATCATAAGTGAAAACTCCCTTGGAGAACAGAAACCACTAGGACTTTAGTGCAGAGCTAATCTATATAAGATAATTATTATGAGAAAGGTTTGCTTTGGAAGAAATATTTCAAAAATACAATAATTCAAGGTTCTTCCAAAGTAAATGAAATATACAAGATTAAATACATTAGTTTTCCTGAAGCTGAGTGAAGTTAATTAAAAACATCAATCCGTCCATTGACCGCCTTCCATTTACAGCATCTGAGATTAGGCTACAGGGGTAGCAAGTCAAGGAGGAATACCCAGAGTTCCCTCTCCCCAGCAACATGCTTCAGCTCATCCTGGAGCATCTCAAGGCATTCTCTGCTCAGTAGGGGGATTCAATCCCTTCAGTGAGTTCAGCGTATGTGCCAGGTTACCTCCTAGTGGGACATGGCCAGAACGAAAACATCAAAGAGAGTACCGGAAGGCATTTTAATCAGATGCCTTAACCAAAGCTGCTGACTCTTCGGATGTGGAGGAGCTCTGCTTTGAGTTCCTCCAAGATGATGGAGTCTTCAGCACATCCTCTGAGGGTGATGAACACGGCAGCAGCATGGTGCTTCTTGTCAATTATTTCACATCAAATGGCACCTTGAATACAAATTGATGCATTATCCTAAGATCCTGCACAGAGACCGAACATGTTACTGGAGTTCAGTTCTGGATAGTTTCTTCCCCAAGGCTTCTGACTAGAACATATTTGAAAAACACATCTAGCAATGCCTGCCATTCAGAGTTGTTTGATGGAAATGTATAGTGGCGTGTTCTCAGGATCTCATTTTGTTGTTTTATTATCCATATGTCATAACTTTGGATAGGAATCACGATGCAGCCTCACCAGCACTTTGGCTCAGCTCTTTCTTCTCCACAACAGACCAAAGCAGTGCATTACTGTGGACAATTCACAAATCTGATTCATCCTATTAACAAGAAAAGACACCCAAATACATGAATTCCTCTACATATCATACACTTCAGTAAAAATGTGTTTGCAACCATCCATTCATTGTCTTTAACCATCTAATTCTTTTAGGATCAAGGGACTTATCTTTGGCAGTCAATGGGCGAGAGGCAACATACACCCTGGACATGTTGTCAGTCCATCACAGGGCAATACTAATGTTATGTTAGTTTTTGCCTAAATATTATTATTATTTTTTTGCCTAAAATATCTTTTGGAAAAAAAGAGGTGATGATTTGTTTGTTGTTGTTTCCAAAAACACTTGACAAAAATGACTTAGGTTATTATTTAAGGAAGGTGAGGATATGCCAAACAATTGTGCAGGGCAATCTAGAGTGGCTGGTTGACACAACAGGCATGTTTTTGAACTGTTTAAGGAACCCTGAAAGAATCTGAAAATGCACAGGGAGAACATGCAGTCTTCATACAGAAAGGATTAAAGTCAGGAAGTACAAAAAAGGGGAAAGAACTCGATCTTGTATGAGGTAACCATCATACCTATCTACAACAACAAAGCTGAGTTTCTGGTCAGCTGAAAATCAAATCTAAATTTTCAAAGATCAGTCAACCTGGTATCTCATGCATGACTTTGCCATGACTTGTGGTCTGCATTGGGATTCTCCCAGGGTTCTGCATCCAAGCTGAGAGAGAGAGTAACACAAGCTTAAAGCAGAGGGGACTTTCAAAGGAGTGAAGCAATCACTGGATTTCTAAACCTGTGTGGCAAGCAGTAAGGTAAGGTGTTTGATTCTGTTTCTTGACAAGCACAATGGGCACACCTATTTCCTTTCACATCCAGGGTAGACACCCATACAGTACATTGGTGTGCCACCTCAACTGTGAGTTAATATGAGCCAGTAAATGGCATAGTTGTTTACTATAGGTGTGTCAAAGGTGTTTAAAATCGACCCAACTGGCTTTTCCTGTCCCATTAGCTTTTTGCCATGATATTTACTTAACTTCATAAGTCTGTGATTGATGAACTGTTGGAGAAAGACAATGCTGTGTGGTGTGGGATTGGACTGAGTTGTTTTGTTGTGCTGTCTCAGCTTCTCTTCTCTCCCTCCCTTCCTGTGCTGATTATTTTCACTGAAAAAGGACTCGTTTCTGCCGCACCCATTCCTTCAACTCATCTGTTCATCAAGTCACTGTGTAAAAAGGCCGGTGCCCAGACATTACCAGATTATGAATCTATGTTTGTAATAAGGAAAAACTAGCTACTTGTCCTGTTTTCTTCTATTTTATTATCATTGACCTCTTGTCGCCATCATTTTCTGTTCTCCTACTTACCTGGCTTATCCACACACTAATGGTACACCATCAGTAGGTTAAGAACCGTCAATGATTATCAACGTACTAGAACTTCTTAAACTTCTGACAAAGCCGTCATGAGATTAACGATCCATCCTCTCTGCCACTGCAAATAGAGAAAAGTTCCCTCATAACATTTTCCTAGATCTCTAATAGAGCATACAGACCATGCTGCTTCTCCAATATCCCAATAATCCGTTGCCCGCCCATCCCATTGACACTCCTTTTGTTTTACAACTAACTGAGACGTTTTACCTCCTCCACCTCTGATATTAGTGGAGGAGGTTAATAATTGGTTCCCTCACTGATATTGTCAAGGTCTTTGTCCTTTAGAAGTATTCAGATGCTTCTATTTTTCTACTTTGCACTGAGTTGTTGTTGCAGTCCCAATGATTCTTACTTTCAAGAACTGGTTATGTCAGCAAACATTTGTAGCAGGGACAAAAGTCTTATTTATCCCCAGAGAGGAAAGAGAACAGATGCTGTGGAGGGAATATAGCTATAAGACAAATAAACTACATTTATTTATGGCACTGAAAAACTTAATGTACAAAAACAAAATACATATTTTTTTCCCCATGTCTTTTCAACAAATTGTTGAAAAGACAATTGTCTTGGGTTTGACTGAGTTTCTAGTAAAATGTACAAGATTAATGAAACATAGTTTCATTCAACAGAATAATATCATGTTATGAAAAATTACATAACTTGTTATGATTCTACAGTACCTGTTGTACTTATTAGTTAGCTCATGGAAAAATAAAATAAAAATAACCATGAACATGGCTGCAATAAAAAGCTGTTGCTTGTTTAAATTTTCCAAAATTGCACCAATTTTTGATGAGACTAATTTAAAAAATGTCAAATTTTGCGAGTGTAATTTTAATTTGAATATTCACATAGTGCATTGCAAATCTATTACCATAGACACAATACCACTTGTGTATTGTATAATTTGTCTGCTTAGATGCCAGATGCAGTCTTGATTTAGAAAAGTTGATTAAGCTACAACAATAACATCCTGATATTTTATTTTTATGTTTTTTTATGAGCCACACAGCTTCTTCATATGCCTAAAATGTCTAGACTTCCAAAAAAAAAAAAAAAAAGAAGAGAGAATACATACTTTTTTTTTACAATTATGCACTACTTTGTATTTTGGTTTGGAAGTCTGATTATGTTGTGACACAATGTGAATAAGTGAGACTGTATGTCAACAGGTCAACCATCTTCAATTTCAAATGAATTCATTTAGTGGTTTAGCACCACACACATACAATGTTGCAAAATAATAATTATTTGGAAATCTATTAATATCGCGATTTCCTTTTAACTCCATTCTGTCATTACTAGTGCCAGCAGAATTAATGGATGAGCTTTTAGAAACCACATTTTCTTTCCTCTCCTCGTTTTTATCCTTCTAGTTTTTCATTCCTTCTTCAGAGGCTTCCCTCTCTGAATCCATTTCTCTGGTCTGCGGTTACTGTACATCCTGGGTCCCCAGTGTCTGCCTATTAGCCTGAGAAGCATCCTTCACTCCCCCTCCCTGCTGAGTCTGCATTGTGTATATGTTCCTCTCTCAAGCATTGTGGCTGTATTGACCTTCACTTAAGTCTTTATACATTCTGTCAGCCTTGCTGCTGTTTACCACTCCCATGTTTTGTTCAGAACCTCTTCAGTCTCCTAACACAACTTGCACAATGGACCTGAAAAGTGTGCACACCCCTTTGATAATATCAAGCTTTTGCCTGTAAAAAAAAAAAAAAAAAAAGCATTATTTCAAAAATATTTTCCCTGTTTGACATGACACACATTCACACCTTTTGAGTTAATCTCAGCATTCGGTCCTTATTAGTTCACACCTACTGTCAAGTGTAGAATATTTGCATTGTATTTGCTAAACCCATAGGATGCAGAGGATCATAAGAATCATAATGTAAAATGGTACCAGTCAGGAGAAGGGTAAGAATTCTACAACATTTTATAAAAATGTCACAGAGAAGGAAAAAATATAGCGCAATAGAAGTTATAATGGAATTATGTAATATTTTTGGTAATATAATATCATCTGTAATTAATCTGTATTTTCCACAATCATCTTTCTTTTTCATTTTTACTATGTCCCCATTACCTATGTAAGTAAACATCCTGTAACCAAAATTCTGAAAGTTATTTCTAACTTTGAATATGAGGCAATTTAGATACATGTGGCAACTAAGGAATGGAAATTTTAGTATTTAGCTATAGTGGAAAACTCTGCCACAACAATTTTGGTTGTTTGAAAATATATATTGAAATTCAATTTATAAAGCCGATTTAACATTGGAAAAAAATGGCTAGCTAAAGAGCTAGCAGTCCACATGCTAGCAGTCCAGCTAGCAGCTGGCTAACAGTGAGAAACTCATTGGACTGAAGTAATGGTATTTTGCTGTCTTGTTTGAGCATTAGCAACATCGGTAAAATATCAACATAGAGACATTGAACAATCTGTTTCATTCCTTAAGTTTCTAGTAGATCTAATTAGCATCATACCAAAATCAATAGTAATTACAGATTCAATTTTCAAATTTACAACCTCTTAATAATTTAACATCTGATTGGCATCAGAAGTAATATTTTTTTATAATTGGAGATATTTCAGGTTTTCAGGGGTTAAATAAAAGTTAGACAAAAGAAATCCTCAAACACTCAGAGAAAACAGTCTGTAAAGAGTGATACATTTCTACCCATTAGGAATAATGAGGAAGACCTTTGTGCAGTATGTGTAAATTTGTCAGCCAAGAACAATATGTACCACATTACATAATTATTGTAATTTTTACCCCTGCCGTTTAGGTTCAAATATCCCCAGCATCCAGTTATGATTCCT
Source organism: Poecilia latipinna (assembly GCF_001443285.1). NCBI lineage: Eukaryota > Metazoa > Chordata > Actinopteri > Cyprinodontiformes > Poeciliidae > Poecilia > Poecilia latipinna. The sequence goes on along the minus strand of NW_015112879.1, from coordinate 59,080 downwards.
CATTAACTATTTATTGAAAAGGACAGAAGGCTCTCTTGTGTGACCTCTGCAGCCTCCAGGGATCTGGGGGTGAGCTGGGAACTTCCTGTGAGTACAGACAGATTTACAGCTTTTCTTCCTCTCTTGGGCTGGTGTTTAACTGGTGCTTTGGAGGAAAGGACGTGAGCACACCCACAGAAACACACACAGCTGCCAGGGCCCCATATGGTCTTTGGGGCTTCTGCTTGGTCTGTGCAGCACAAGGTGTGCGGCATTGACTTGCACAGCACTTCTTAAAGCAATGCAGTCAATACGTTCAGAGCTGCAAGCTGTCAAGGTTACAGAAGAGGAGCATGTGTTCGGTCCATGTGCAGGCCGAGTTCCGACATGAAAATCTCATCGTGATTCATCTCATGACACAGATTTTCACTGGTGAGTTTCATGTGATTGGTAACAGAATAAATAATGACCTTAATGTTCCCAATAGTTTATGAGCATGGGTATTTCCAGCTGTTTTCAGAACGAGATGTTCATAATTGAAAGATTTCATATTATGCAGGGTGTGTCATCAGATTTAATTGGCTTTTCAAGCCCATAAGGGGATGATGGAAGAAGGAAGGGCTGTAAAAAGGAGAAATGGATGATTGTGCTTTAAATATGACCAGAACCATTTATTTAACCCCCCTCCTCCTGCACCAACTAACACAATTAGCTGTTACTAATCTGTTAGAGTATTCAGCTCTTCATCAACAGGTTACATTTTTTGTTTTACCAATGTTTACCTATCTTATTCAGATTTTATTGATCAAAAATCTCCAGAAACTCTTTAAAACTTTCAGAACAATATTAGACTTTAATACTGACATTTCTAAATCAATAATTGATGCTGGAGATATTAAGGATGGAGTGAAGCATCCCTTTTATGGGAAGTCAAAAGGGACAAAATTCAATAAATAAAGACATCACTAATAAATGTACAATTTATTAAATATGTCTGTTTAAACTTTACATTTAATAACATAAAGTTACCCCATTTTTAAAGTGCAATCAGTAATACTTTTATAACAAATTTATATCAGTAATGATTTCTTGGTTAATGTCAAGTTGTCATAACAAAGACATTTTGAATAATGTTAACTTTGTATTAAAAGTGTCATAATTTACCGAATGATGCTTTATGACAACAGTCATAAATATTCATGAAGACTTATTCATGTTCATGACATGTGTTATGTCATGTTTATGACAGTGTCATATCAGTCTTATTCACCCCCCTTCAAATAAAGTGTTACCAATGCTTTTAATCCCAAAGTTGAAATAAATTACATTAAAGTTATCACATATCATTAAAGCAAACATAGCATTTGTTTTCCTATTCTAATTCTTGCCTATTCACCAAAAATATCAATTTTTGTGGTAAGCCCTGGAAAGATACTAGTACCAGTGTTAGTATCTTGTAGAGGATGAAGGGTGGTGCTCTCCTGCAGCCCTGTGTGCTAAACGAATCCATTCCACTTTTACAAAACCACAGCTCAGTGGAACTGCTCAAGGCTTAATGCTTACAACTGCTTCAATCAAGCTACAATTGATGAGGAGAAAGGATTTTTGTGTGTGTGTGTGTGTGTGTGTGTGTGTGTGTGTGCGATTGCTTTCCGAGTTGTACTGACCACGGCTGATTACGCACTGAAGAGGCTGCGCTGACGTCAGAGAGCGAGTTGCTGATGCAGATGCAGGTTTTTCCCCCCTGCAGCGTCCTCTCTTGAATCATGTCCCTTTTTATTTTCCTCTTTGCAGTGGCTCTAAGATCAGAGCGAGTGAATCATGGGTAAAGACCAGGAGGATATAGTGATGGTAGGAGTGAAGGAGAGCCTGAGATGAAGTTACGAAGGTGCTGCTGGCTTTGTGAGGAGATGATGACGCAGTCGACCTCCCTCCTCCCCCGCTCCACCCCTCTGCTACATGCTCCCAGTATACGTGAATGTGCTTCTCCTTCAGATCCAAGGTTCTGCATTTGTCAGAAAATCGTCGCAGTGAGAAACGAAAGATTTACTAAGCAGGAATGAAGAAGCTACTAGAATAAGTGTTTACCTCCTTATACACAACACGTCATACATAGGTATTTTGCTGTAGTATCTCAAAGGCCAAAAGGAAGATAAACCAGATTTCCTGTATTATCTCCACCAGGCCACTGAGAGATACTCCCTCACTTACTCAGGATTCATAACAGCTCCTAATGGCCCTATTAATAAATCATTACAGGCTGACAGTGATGTACGGCGATCATCAAGATGGGGGTCACTGAGTTTGCTTCCTATGGATTTAGCACTTGCTGAGCCAACCCCCTCCCGTCCGGACCCCACCCAGCTTGGGAATGCTCCCCATGACATTATATCCCTTACCCAGGGTTCCGGGGCATTCTCCACGGCCGGAGCGAGGCCATGAATCAAAGTGCAGACGGAGATGGACCCTGGGGGGGCAGCGAGACCTTGTGGCCCACTTCCTATCACCGCGGGCCTGCAACACAGTTTTCAGCTAGTGAGAGTGATGTAACTGACACTATGAGGATATAGTGTTAGACCGCTTGAACTGGCAGGATACAGAATTGGAGACAGAATGAGGACGCAGACATCCAGTGTTTTCATCAAACAAATACAGAGCAGGATTTATTTTGTTTATTGATTAAAATCATAAAACTGATTTTAAATATCAAAGATATCATGAAATTTTTTTTTTCCAAACAATGATTTTACTGGAACCTCCTCCCCCCAAAAAACAGCCAACCTGGCTCTATGTAAAAATGGAATTTCTCCCTTTTTTAAGTCATGACTTGTAAAATTTGCATAGCATTCAGTTTTAAAAGCCACACCCAGATCGGATTATGACCTGACCCATAGAATCAAGAAAACCAAACTCCTCTCACAGTATGAAGCAGGGCACAAAGTCTATAAATAAAATGGCATTATTAAATTGAAAGAAATTCAAGAGCAGATGAGCAACAAAGTCACCAGCCATGTTTTGATCATCTTTTAAAGCATTGCATTAGAAAATGTTGTTGGATATAGCAAAATTAGAAATAATTTCCTCAGTTACTCAACAAAAAATTGTGCTAGCTTGAGGTGATTTTGGCTAATAGGCTCTGAAACATTTCCAACCACAGGTGTGCATGTTCCTTACCAGAGGCACAAAACTTTGAGAAAATCTCTAAGTCCAAGCCTCCAGCTCGAAGAGGAGGGTTCTGCATTTCTCTGAGATGTGTGGTCCATGCTAGTTAGCAACTTCTACTTCCTGTTTATGTCAGCCGTGTGTAGCGTCAATGAATGATGAAATTACACTTTGCGAGGTCTGACTGATTTGCTCTAAACCAGTACACTTAAGTTTTTTTCTTTTTTTGTTGTGACACTTTAATAAGTTTACTCAAAATTTGCACCGCAATTGGATGCAAACACAGCTATTGACATCTATCACTCTGTTAAGGCTTACAAAGCTTAGTTACAGCTTTGTAAGCCTTACTGGGACTATAAATACTCTACAAATGGAGGGAACAGGAAATAGTGGTAAACTTCCCTTGGAGTGGCCAGCCAACCAAAATTACTCCAAGAGTTCATCTGCAGCTCATTCAGTAGGTCGGAAAAGAACTCATGACAACATCTGGCTGTCCTGGGGTCAGAGTTCAAGATTCAACACTCAAAACAAAAAACTGGGCACCTGTGACAGTAAATACTTCTGTAAAGTAATTGTAAAAAATAAAGAATGAAAACAGAATCTTTGCCCAGTTACCAAAAGCTTCTGATGGTGGTTTTTGTCGACTAGAGTGGCCAAGTGGTTATTGCAGGAAATCTGCAAGGAGCAAATACGTTTTCATGGCAGCAATGTGAGGTCCAACTGATCCAAGTTATGTAAATGCATCAGAAAGATTTCTTTGAAGTACCACATCATAATCGGAAATAAAACACTAGAGAATTCACATTGCCTTATCTGGCAACATGAATGTTTCCTGGTGTTAAAAGCCATGTTTCATCTTTGTTTCTGTTCTCACCTTCCAGCATGCTGCACTCTGATCTTTTTGTTCACAGTTAACAAAAAGACTGCGAACAGTCTAAAACTCAAAAACAGCTCTACACTACTTTGCATGGAAAACAAGGATTTCCACCTATAATCGGTTGATCTTCCATAAAACACATTTCATTTTTTCAAAGCATGCATGAAACCTGTGATTCAATGTAATCAGACATGCATGTAATTTTTGATCATAACACCACTGCTCCTACACACCGCCTTTAATACCACTGATCTTAATGCATTGTGAATGCTAAAGACAGGGCCATCCTTTAAACAGGCGCCCAGCAGGTCACAAGGATGACCCCTGACCTTTGACCTCCTGGTTCTGAACTGCCGGTGGGTCATGCCCAAATCCCCTCACAGCGTACTTAAGTAATTTTCTTAATTTGCCTCAGTTGGAAATTATAAGGATTTAATTGTTGGCTGACCCCTCCCACCTCCTTGATAACCTTCTCACACACACTCGGGTTAACGACTGACACACCAACACACTTTGACATGTTTCGGGTCTCAGGAGACCCGATGAGGAGTGGCACAACCTGGCAGGTCTAAAACTCATGGATTACCTCTAGATTTCCCACAGGACGCATGGATTAAAAATGTCTTTAATAATTCTGTCTTCCATAATATGTTAATTCATGTTTATAAAAATGACAAGTTATGCAGCTCAGCTTTGTTGAATTTGGCACTAATTTTAAAATTTATGTTCAATTTAATTTGATGATCTGTATAAAAATTTAAAGGGGCAGTATTATGTATTTTCCAGGCATTTTATAGCACAATCAAATGTTACCTTGAGGGGTAATAAAAATGCTGTGTATATCAAATATGACTTATAAGAAATTTGACTTCATAAATTAATGTTTTAAAAATTGGGTCTCTGTCTCTTTAAGAAACTCCTGCTCTTTCTGAAACTCCACCTTCAGGAAGTCACCTCAGCATCACTCCTCTCTTAACTCTGTAACAACGTTGTTATCAGCAGTAAAGGCGGAGCTAGGTCCACCCAGGCGTTTGGCACAGCTGAATGTGCAAAATATGGAGAGATTAAAGGATTTCTCAAATATGGATGAAAGAATCAAAGCGACACTCCAGGTATGTTTTTGATGAGGGGAATAATGTTCCAAAATGATCAAAAAAGTCTATTTTACATAATACTGCCTCTTTAAAGTGTCAACAAAAATGCAATGCTCCCCAAGAAGAAAGAAAATTGAAAAACTGCATGAAAAACTAAGTAAACTCATTAAATAACTCATAGAATCACTTTGGTAAGGAATAAAATGAAGCATTAGGTCTGTGGGACTTTTTGTGACAGAACTTTGGCCCACTCTTTTTCACAGAACATTGTTCCACTCATAGCATGACCCATTTCCAGCCAACCTTCAGCTGTCAGACAGGTGGCTTCACATTTGTCTCTCAAATTCTTTGGTATACAGATGAGTTCAAGTTCAATTCGGTGACCTTAAAGTCCCGAGGTTATAGGGTTGCAACACGAGCTCAACCATCAACCTTCCATCACTTTACTCGACAGCTGGTGCTGGTATTTGATTTTCTCTAAACTGCAACTTCATAACTTCATAACTTCATAGTTTTTGGCTTACTCACTATTAATCTTGATGATGACTATACTCACTCAGCCATGTTACAGTGGAAAAAGGAAGAAAATCCCCAAATTTTACTTTGTTATGATAATTTTACTTAACTTTGATGATTGGTGAATGTATTTAATGTTTTCTAGACCAAAAATCAACTTTTGGCTCTTTTTATATTAATGTCCAGTTCACTGTTTTTACGAACACTGCTTATGTGTTAAGGCCTTGATATTGTGATAACTCACATCTATAAGGTCTCCAAGAGCAAGAAATTATTTTCATTTTAGCTTTTTTGTTTGCTTTGGTTTAGTAATAATTTTAGTACTGGGTAAATGCCAGGTTATTTTATGCTCTGTCACGAAGTCACAAACCGGAAAACAATCCCAGCTCTGGTTTATTTGTAAAGGTAATGAGATGCATCAGTTTCTTGCTGTGCTCATAAGTTCAACCTTGCTGATCTTTGACCTGTAAAACCATAAATCACGAAGGGAGAGGGGGGCATTTAGAGCAAAGTTAGCGCTGACCTCAGTTTGTCTTAATTTTTGATGTATTTTTAACCCTTTCATGGTAACATACTTCAACACTGTGGGGAATGTTTGGATGCTGGCAATCAGAGCTTTGACAGTAAATAAATATATTTAAAGTGACAGGGTTCATTTTACTCAATCTGGTTATGTCCTTGACTTTTGACTCTTGTTTCCTATCACTGGATTATTGTTTTGTGTTTCTGTGATCATGGCCTAGTCGAAACCCAACAAAAATAAATCTGCTTCCTCTCTGAGGCAGAAGCCAGCCTTTTTTAGCTAGCTGTCAATTTATTCCATGACTTCCCAAAAATGTGAAGGTTTTGACTTCCTGACTGCAGACATTACTTTGGTGATCGACCTGTCCAATGCATCCTTTGCCTTCATTTTAACCAGACTTACAAAAAGCAGTTTTGACATAGTTGATGTACATTGATAACTCTGAAGAAAACAACAATCAAATGGACTCACATTTTTTGCTGCCACAGGCAAGAGGAAGGTTGCACATCAACCTTCCTCTTGTACTCAACTACTAGAGAACAACACGCAAAATCCAACCATTTTTGGATTTTGCTGTCAAGTCTTGTCGCAGATTCTCGGTTTGATTTGGGTCCAAGCTTTGACTAGGCCACATATGTTGATCTACACTGTTTCATTCTAGCTCTGGATCTATAGTTAGGGTTGTTTTCCTGCTTAAAGTCGACGCCTCACTCCAGTTTCAAGTCTTAAGTAGTCTCTAATAAGTTTCTTCTAGCCTGACTTTTGCCCTCTTACACAATTCCAGTTGATTCTCATCTCCCTTCCGAGCACTGTCTGAAAGTTCTCCCATTGAGCTCAATTTCTCAGGATGAATTTCCTCTTGGTCAAACAGCAAACAGAAAGAGTTGTGAACAATGCCGATTTTTTTGCGCTGTTTTAGAATTGTACTCTGTATGTAGTTGTAGTTTGGTAACAGCAGCAGAGGAAACAGTACATTTCATGTTACAACTGTTTCATAAAGGTGAGTTTTGTGGAGATCAAGAGTATTAGTAAAGTCAAGTTTATTTATATAGAACATTTCAGCAACAAGGAAGTTCAAAAGTGCTTCACATCATAAAAACATCACACAATAACCAATTATGAAATGAGCAATAAACATTACATTTTGAAAGGAACTCAATGTTTTGGCTGTTTTGCAGTTTTCTGGACAGGAATTGGGTTGACATATTTTCACACCTGAGTTATGGTGACGATGAGCCTCTTATATATATATGAATATATATCCCACAATTTTCAACTACTACCTGAAACATATATTTCACAAGCATCTGTCATTTTCCTCCCATTTTGCAACTACTCAGTACTTTGTTGCACTCTATTGCATAAAATCCCAAAAGGTTAAATGTTAAGCGGGTCAGCAGGGGTCAAATACTTTTGTGAGTCAATTTATTTTAAAATACAGCAAAGATACTTATGTTGAGTTTTCCAGATGTTTTAGATGTCATAAATAATGTTTAATTCAGCCATGATGATTGAAAGCAGTCACAGTCTGCAGAACATGTTTACAGAAGAAAATCACAAAAAATAAAAAAACTACAGGAATTATAAACAAAAAAAAAAATTCTCACATTCACAAATTCATAAATGTGACTTTATGGTGACATCTTAATACACACACACACACACACACACACACACACACACACACACACAGCTACCACCTACACCCTTAACTGCAGGCAATCTCCATCCTCAGCATGGCTTTCCCCCCTGTCGTTCTCCCCTTTCTTTGAGCTGTGATATGATTGGCTGTGGCATGGGTGAGGCTCACTGCAGAGAAAGCAGAGTGAGGGGTAGGGGGGCTTCCCCCACTTAGCACGAATCACACTCACTAAGCCAGCCAGCCACCCACATATAGACACTCATGGACAGACGCAGGGAATCCCTCCGTTTTTTTCCATTTTTCATCTCAGCACTTGTCGCCTTCTCAGTCACAAGCTGCTGGTAAATTATTCACATGAAAAGCCAGATTCGGATGCGCCACAGTCCCCAGGTTGCGGTGAAGTGATCTGACTCATCTCTGCACTCACAGATTTTTTTATTTTTTTATTTTTTGGGGGGAGAATTTGACTTAGTTTAACCTTCTCAGAGACAGAGTTTGGGATATGCTAACTGGCAAAAGCAAAACGTTCCCACCGCTAGGTTATTATTAGAGACATCTTAGGTTTAATGCCAATGCAGAGTTATGCCTTGACAGGGTAAGAAGATCTGCTCTGGCTTACAGCTGTTGAGTGCAAAACTTAAAGGTCAGATTTCACTACGCACGTATGTCTAAATCTGCCTTCAATGGCTGCAAATCTGACGAGATGGCGCCCCTAGTGGGCAGAAAGCATCTTGGCGGGAGACATCTCCAGCTCTTATGAGTTGTTCAGTGTGGATGCTTAGAGGGAGCCCACAGAAAAAATGGCAGAATGACCTTTAACATGATTTCTAGCAAAAGGATGAAGGTGTTAGAAGCTCTGATCAAATACAATGAATCAAGGTCATTGATCACGCTGCTATCACAATGATTTTATGGGAATCAGTAAGGACAGCTTAAAAAAAGGTCAGCGAGTCTTTGGCACAGTAGCACCCCCAAGGTGGGGATATGAAGGCATACAGAGTCATATTCAAGGAAGAATTAATGTTAAAACCTAATAAATGAACTAAAACTGCAAGCAGAATCATCCATCCATCCATCCATCCATTTTCTGAACACCCTTGTCCCTCAGTGGGGTCGGGAGGGGTGCTGGTGCCTATCTCCAGCTAACGTTCCGGGCGAGAGGCGGGGTACATCCTGGACAGGTCGCCAGTCTGTCGCAGGGCGCAAGCAGAATCAACAGGTTCCAATCCCTACCCAACTAGACCTCTCCTGCCCTGTCCCTCTGCGCTCTCTGCCCCCCACCAGCCTGGTTTCACTGTGTCTATCAGCAAGTGGACCAAGTTGGACGTTTTCAGGACAGAGCTTACTCCTCAAAATTACCACTGTAGTGTATTTGGCCTACAGGGGCAGTACTATGTAAAATTGACTTATTTGAACTTTGTATCATGTTACAATATTATTCCTTCATCAAAAACATACCAGGAGTGTTGCCTTGATACTTTCATGCATGTTTTAGAAGTACTTTAACTACCATGGCAACCATTCAGCTGTGCAAAATGCCTGGGTGGACCTAGCTCAGGGGTGGGCAACTCCAGGCCTCAAGGGCCGGTCTCCTGCAACTTTTAGATGTGTCTCAACTTCAATACACCTGAGTCAAATAATGAGGTCATTAGCAGGACTCTGGAAAGCTTGACTGCACTTAGGAGGTGATTCAGCTGTTGGATTCAAGTGTGTTGGACCAGGGAGACATCTAAGAGTTGCAGGACACCGGCCCTCGAGGACCAAGATTGCACACCCCTGACCTAGCTCCACCTTCGAGGATAAAGCTCTTCCTCAGAACTGCACACATCGCTTCCAACCTTCAGCCTCACAGAGCAGTCCTCCCCTGTGACTCCAGCACTCAGCTCCTTCAGACTAGCCAGCAGCAATTAGCAAACACCTAGTGAAACTGTGCATCTGCTGAGCTGATTATAGGAACTACTTCTCAGTGTAATGTTGGTAAAACATTGTTAAAGGGTAAATATAGAAGGGATGTTGTGATGACTTCAGAAAGAGTAGGAGTTTCTAGACAAAGGCTCATTTTCAAGGTGTTAAATTGCAATGTCCAATTTAATATATATAGCACTTTTATACAACTGAAGCTAACGTAGTTACTTGATTATGCTATGAAATGGCACTATGTGCCTGGAAAGTACATAATACTGCCTCTTTAAAATAGCTTTGGACAAGAGCAAGGACTTCTTAGTAATGTATACTACTGCTTTCAGTCTATTAAAACACTTAAATCAGACTCATCACATTCTACTTTTGTGATTAATCACAACAAATCACCATGCTTTAACTTTATAAGCTTGAAATGTAAAAATTCACATTTTCAAAAAAACATTAAGGATAGTGTTTTATTATCTCAATCCAAACAACTCAGTTTTCAAGGTTTTCATATTTAGTAAGAGTAAAAAAAAAGTAATTTTGTTTCAAACTTAATTTAGAAATGTCATCTATAAATGGATTGTATTTTGGTGGAAGGATTATTTGTCGTTGCAATAAGTATGCTACTTACTAGCTTGTGTTCTTTTTTGTCAAGCATTCAAGTCTTTTTTAAAGAGAAAGTTGCAACTGAGCAGACCAGTCTGACTTTTTTCACTCACGGTTTGCGCCTCTGCATTGTTGACCGCAGTACAAGATCACATAACGTGTTGCTTCAAACCAGGTAACCAGAGGCTTTTAGGTCAAAATAGATGATGCGAAGAATCTACATCATGCAATATTAACACATTAAACTTTTCAGATTAATAATGTGTGTTAACGCATTGACAGCTCTTATATATATATATATATATATATATATATATATATATATATATATATATATATATATATATATATATATATATATATATA
>NW_015112879.1:40050-45178 GCF_001443285.1 Poecilia latipinna | reverse complement strand
ATATATATATATATATTTATATAGCTGTTTCTTAGATATGTGCCCCAAATCTTTACTGGCCTCGTCTGGTCAACCCTATGAACATTTTCTGGCAGACAAAATTTTCCGTTTAACCATTTTGAAAAGGTGCTTTAAAGACACATTTTGCAGTATTTAACTCACTGACACTAGAAAGTTTTACATTAATACTTCCTATGCCTAACTGACATTTAGGCATAGGACATACTTCTCTTAAGTCATTATTTCTATCATTTCTTGCCAAAAAGGGAAAAAAATAATAATTTCTCCTGCAACTTGAAATCAAGATACAGTGCAAGCTTGCTAATAATATCTAAGCTGTAACATGTATGGGGACGTCCTTATATGGAGAATCAGCCACACAGGCATGAAGCTGTGGCGGTTCTCCCATGGCCGACAGTTACAGATGACATCAGTGACATGGTGCCCCGCTCAAAAGGCCAGGCTCTCGTTCACCCTGTGTGAACATTGTACCTCTCCTTCATTGGCCCCTTATGCGCAGGCGGCATACGCTGGCACACATCTCTTCCAAAGGTCTCATTATCGCCGGCTTCCCAGAAACAGTCATAAGACTGCCAGCATGGATCTGAGTGTCTGGGAGCACCGCGGCCCTGTGTGGGACTGTTAAGTGCTCACAGCGCAGCCTTGCTGTAAAATGTTACATTAAGGAATGCGAGGAATGATGGTGACTGACTCGTGGATCCTGTCAGTTCTGATAAGATCATGTGAGACATCCTGGCTCCAAGTGGCTCTTTTTTAGGTCTGATGATTGCAGTGATACGTGTGTGTGTGTGTGTGTGTGTGTGTGTGTGTGTGTGTGTGTGTATGGGTGCGCGTGTGTGGTCATGGTGACTTCCCGTCAGCTGACAGAGGATTGGCCTTCAATGAGATTATGTACAACAGTCAGCTGCTTCTCAGATTCTATTTTAAGAGCCACACTTACAGTATAGAAGTCTGACGGGGCTTTTAAGGGCTTTCACTTGTGCTAAAAGTGAAAACAAGCTTTCACAAGAGAGTGGAAAATCTATTTTTGTTTCATATACGAAAGAAGTTTTGATTCCATTTGAAGGAATGGTTTGTTGTACACTCACAAGCCACTTCATTACGTACACTTTTTCAGTTGCTTAGAAATCCTAATCCACATGAAAGCAACAAAATGCATCCCCAATGTTCATTGGCCCAGAGTCAGTGTTCATCCTACACAGGTCGCAACACAGAGACACAACCATGCATACACACACTCATACCTGAAGTCAATGTCCAAAGACCAGCTAACCTAACAGTCATGCTTTTGGGTTGTTGGAGGAAGCAGGAGTACCTGGAGAGAACACATTCATACATGACAACATGCAAACTCCATGCAGAAAGACTGGCTGGGATTCCAACCAAAGACGGTTCCAACCAAACCGTGCTGCAATGGTAACAATTTATTTACATAACAAGAGTCATGTGATCAACAGCTGGTTTGTGCCACCGGCACAAACCACAAAGAAAAAAGTAGTTGGAGGATGATGGCGTGGCATGATTTTTTTAATAACTTCCCACATGAACAAACTTATTCATGCGTGACGTTAATTGCATTTCTTAATTAGTGTAAAGACAGCAATTTGGAAATTCAGTTTTTATTTTTTATTTTTTTACATTAGCATAGTATGGTTTGAACGCATTTGTAATGGAGACTCAGCTGGTGACTGCTCTGCTCTGCAGTACATCTGTGAACACATGTTTTCAGTATTTGCCATAAATTATCAACTGGACTGAAGTTCTGACTGTCTTGATGGACATGCTTTGATCTACACCACATGATTAGGTCTAGGACTGTTGTCCTGATGGGAGTTAAACACAGCCTTTAACATGATTTCCCTGCTTTTACTTTCAAACATGTCCCCAGTGAGTCTGACCAGCTTCTCTGTTCACACTGAAGAAAACCATCTCAGCTTAACGACACAAACACCATAGGATGTATTGTTTATGTCTAAATGCAGCATTATTATATAAAACATGAATTTGATGACTCAGACAATGTCTTATTCTTACTTGTATATTACTATATGTGTGAAAGTGGATGTATATATATTTTCTTTGTTTTATTTTAACCTACTAAGATGTATAATATGCATATTTTTCTTTTATATGCCTAGAAATAAGGCAATAACAACAAAAAGGGGTAAATAAAGTTTGATTAGTGATCTGTCAGATATATATTCGTAAAAAATGTTTGAAAGGCATTATAGTGTTTGTAAAACAATATTAGAACTCGTATATCTTAGCCAAGAACTGTCTTCTTAACCATATATTGTGTTCTAAAGAACTAAATGTGAATTAGAAAAATTAGGTCTGAAGATGATTACAGACTTTACAAGCTCTGTTTAAATATCGTATCTGTTTGTTTAAGTATATAACTCTACAGTAATTGTTGACTGTCATGTGAGTTTGGACTAAAATAGCATAATTAATGACATTTCTGGTCAGTTAACACATTCAGATAAGAATGAGATAAGCCTCATATGAGCTGGGTTTGTATTGCAGGTGATGATGGCAGAATCTAGCCAGGTGTGTGTTAGGGTTACTGTTCCCTTGTGTTTTCCTTCACAGAAAGTCCGACAGGTGGCTTCGTCCACTTATTACTCAATAAAGGAGTGCAAACAGATGCACTGGCCTGTAGGAAGATACAAACCTGCACAGCTTTAGCAAACAAGGGCTTCACTCAGGTTAATAAAAAAAAAAAAAGAAAAGAAGGTTTTCCATATGCATAATTGTGAAGATTATTATTTCCCCCTGCAGTCATGTCAGGTTGCTTGGAAAAAGTTATCAAGAGTCACATTTCTTAAGTTTGGAGGCAAAGGGAGAAAGTCAAATGTCTTCAGTATCAGCTGCTCTGCCGCAACAAACCAGTGCAAGAACCTTGGTTAATGTGACCTGCAGATCTTCCAACTGCAGGGCAGAATGAGCACAAGCCTCGACACATGACGGGATCAGCAGCACAGCCGCCTGAACCTTCAGGAAACAACCCCGACCTTTCAGTCAAACCGGTGAAGCGCTGTGTCTCCCGAGAGCCCGTAGCATTTTGTTGATTAGCAGCACTTTATTCAGAATGCAGAGAAAAGCACATTGTTTTATATACCAGACTACTGCAAAACCAGCAGTTCTCGTAAAAGACTAGGGTCAGCCCAAGGCCCGGGTCACATGCAAAGAGGGACGGATTCAAAGGTTATCTTTGTTTATTGACTGATACAACCGCAGCTTGACTCATGTGGTGCCGGACACACGTGAGCATACAATAGCAGCATCCTTATGGACGAATCAAGAACTCCTGTTTGCATACAAGACTGACAGTCATGTGAGCAAATCCAAACCTTAACTGACATACCGAAGCTGAGGGGTAGCTTTTTTTCTTTGCCAACCCAAGATATGATAAGACTAGGAGCATTTTCTTAAATAAATTCTTAGTTTTCTTTCAATAAAGGAATTTGGGTTCCAAAATGCTGTTGTTATTTTTGCACTGCTACAAAATGTTCCAGTCTGAAGTCTTTCAACATGGCATTTGAGATGAACCCGTAGCTGTTCTAATACAAATTATTATTGCACCATTTTGCATTGAGACCAAAATTGCAAAGCTGTCCTACTTTGGTTATCAGGATTTTGGGGCTAATTTGGAAGTGTTTAAGTCTTTAGCATTATTGGGGGATTTTTCTGGACAAAAAGTCAAAACTCTGCTCTGTAAATGAACCATCACCTATTGCCCTACATGCAGTGGTAAAATGAATATTTAGTAACTTAATCATAGAACACATTTCTCGATCCTGAAGTTTGAACCAATGTAAGAATTAGTCATGTGTGATTCTTCATGTGTGCAGACTGAGTGTCTGCATAGCATAGCATGGAGTTAGCGTCTGAATATTTTCAAAAGATGTGGTCAGTTATTCTGGAAAGCAATGTTACATTGCCATTTATTCAATTTGACAGCCGATTTATAAATAAAGCACAATTTAAATGTCTTGACCACTTTCAAACCAAAATGACTGGAATTTAAAAATATATATATATAAAGCACAAAACCAATTATTTAAATGATTTCTGTTGAAATTAGATACACTGAGTTTTTCAGATGAATACAATTTGATTCAATTGTCAGAATTTTAAATTGGGTATTTTTTTGTGTTTGTCCAAAGCTACTTAATTGTTCTCACTTGTTCAGTTCACTGATGTCAATAGACAAGGCTCTTGTTTGTTTTATTTTTATTTATTTACTTATTTATTTTTTATTACAAATAGACTTAGTGAGGTAACGATCTGCGGTTTGATTTCTGGTTTTTGTCACTTACAGTGATGCAAACCAACAACACCAACAAGAAAGCACTCCTCACTAAAGAATTCTTCGCTATATTGTTTATCTAAGATAAGTAAATGTTAGCTCCTGTCTTTGTCTGGATTTGAGCCCTCACACACACGAGGAGACACAAAGACCCCCGCCGTCTCAAATATCCCCCCCGGGTGCTCTCCCCACATTGTCGCAGCCATCGAGAAGGCGGGCCCGACGCAGACATTCATGGGTTCAACGAGTGCATGTGAAGGAGGGGCGCAAGCAGGGGGTTGATTTGAGTGGTTTAGTGGCCTTGGGGGCAGGGATGTTGGGGGTTGGTCAGGCTGGAAGATATCTGAGGGTGTATTCCTCTACTTTACACTCATGGGTGTGTGTTTTCTGTGTGTGTGGTCAGAAAGCACGCTGATTTAGAGCTAACAAGTTAGTGGAGCGTCCACCAAACTTACAGATAGGATGCTCTGCAAAGTGTGTTTCATTGAAAAGGTCAGACAGTGCAGGTGCTGCGTGAGCTGCTCCTGTGTGCCAATCACACAACAGAGAGGAGCTTTACCAAAGTCAGTGCAGAGGAAGGCTCTTCTTCCTCTTCATCACCTCTACCCAGCCACACCTTCTGCTCTCCTCCCTCCTCCCCACTAAATACCCATCTTTGACTCAAGAAACGAAATGCGGTGAAGCAAACACATAAACACACCCCGTGTGCTGAAACCCCCACATGAGAAATCATGCGCCTTGTGTCTATTATATATATATATATATATATATATATATATATATATATATATATAT
>NW_015112879.1:27654-36649 GCF_001443285.1 Poecilia latipinna | reverse complement strand
GTGTGTGTGTGTGTGTGTGTGTGTGCGTAATGTAGGCACCAAATCAAAGATGATTTTATAAGACTAACTTGTACAGTGTAATATGTACTTTTATCCATTATTACTGTATAGATCCCATCAGGAAAATGTATATTAACTATATATAAAACATTTCAGGACAAGTATCATCTCATTAAATGATAAGTTTTACAATTATATCCGTATGAACATGTCAGGCCAGCAGAACTGCCAGACTTGTAGCTGTAAGTGTTTAGTAGAAAGATGTAGTGTTTTTAAATTTCAAGACTTCAAAGGTAAAACTCAGCAGAAAGAACCATAAAGACAGGAAGTCTGACATTTGGTTGTCATCTATTTAATAAGTGTCCGTAA
The DNA here is from genome assembly GCF_001443285.1 of Poecilia latipinna. Taxonomy (NCBI): domain Eukaryota; kingdom Metazoa; phylum Chordata; class Actinopteri; order Cyprinodontiformes; family Poeciliidae; genus Poecilia; species Poecilia latipinna. Next base: position 36,280 of record NW_015112879.1, on the reverse strand, counting down.
ATAACAGAACTGTCAGCACTTGCAAAGAGATGCGTCACTATTAACCTGTAATGCTAAGCAAGCAAGTAAGACTCGTACAGCCTGGATAAGTTTGAAGTGATGCTATTCCCAGTTTCCTCAGGTCATTCACTTTATTTTAGCCTCTGCTTCTCATTTTTTTTCATTTCTCTTCTGCTTTCTTTCTGACCCAACAGAAGTTCTACCAAGACTTGAGAACCATCCCTCAAACTTTTCATTTCTGTATCATTTTTTTATACATTTGATCATGCTAACACGTTCACTAGCAGATTGTCCTGGCCTACATGAGTAGTCAACTCTCAGTTGAGTTCTACAGCTCAACTCAATAATTCCAACTGTCATGTAAAACCAGGATAAACCAATATGTTGAACAACAAGCCTTTCATGGTCATTAATTCTATCAAAATAAGGAAGAGGCTCATAACATTTATTTTCTCCATGTTCCAAATCTAATTGAAATAGTTAAAATTTACAGCTGAGCACAAATTTACTACCAGTCTTCTTCTTCTTCTGCACGTGAGGAGCAACCTTTTGGTAAACTGTGTTCTCTGCTATAGAGAGGTCACTCTCAGGTTCATTCATGCCCCTTGACCCTTTTGCACATTTTTTCTTCCAGTTTCTGATGATCTCTCTCATTCTTTCAGACCAACCACCAGGCGGCTGCATCCACTGTTATTTTTCACACTTCTCCATATCTTGATTTTCCTTCTTTCCATTTCTTAATTCCATAGTTTTTCTAAAGCAAACTTAACTATCTAGACTCTTCTAGTTCTTCAGCTTCTGCTCTTCTGGGGTCATCCTGTCCTATTTAGTGCTGTTGACCCCTGAAGTGATGCCTCTGGGGCCAGTCCCTCTGTCAACATCCTCCCCTATGGGGTTGATTTATGTCACTAACCACAACGGCAGATACCAGGCGTCTGGATGAACAACTTCTCTCGTGTATTGTTAAAAGTTAATGTGGTCACTTGAGTGATCAATGACCTCTTTTCATGTCCGGAGCTTTGCTGCTGCTGACCGTGGGTGGCAGGGTCATGAAATCGGTTCTGTCTGAGTCACTTATGATGGAGGACATTTAGGTTCCCTGAAAAACCAGCTCTGTGTTTCAGGATGACTTTATCAGTTTCTCTCAGTAGCTGCTTTTCCATCAGCCATAAAATTGCGCAAATTGAAATTATGAAAATAAATTTACTTAATGGAAACATGGCAATTAAAAAACCCCCAAAAAAACTCATGTTAAGTGATAAAACGTTCTTGCACTAGGATGAGGTGGTTTATCAGCCGTATCGAGATGATGCATTTCTCAAAACTGCACGCTTTTCTTACTGCACGCTTTCTTCCACCCTGCCAGCTTCTCTAATTCCCCATCCAGACCCCCCCCCCTCCCACACACACACACACACGCACACGCACACACCCACACACATACACACACACACACACACACACACACACATACACACACACACAAACACACACACACACACACACACACACACACACACACACACACACCAACAGCATCCCAGTTGCTCTCAGAAGCTGCATACTAACGTTGAAAAGTGGCGGGAATTCTGGGATCCAGGAAAGTGAGGGCTATAAGAGGGACATGAAAGGGAGAGAGACGGATAGATTTAGACACTGAGTGGCAAAGACACTTAAAGAGACACACAGAGAGAAAGAGAGAGGAGAGAGAAAAAATGATGAGTAAAGACAAAAGAAAGGAAAGTTCAAGGAGAGGTTAGGAGTACAGCAGCCTCCTGTGCTTTCATAGTGGGAACTTTTACCCCAGATGGGCTTATTTCTAGAATAAGGAAAGGAGGTTTTGATTTCTCTCTCTAAATTCTCCTAATGTGAAGGAAAACTCTATATTAATGATGCAGTTATCACAATTTATATTCTGAAGAATTGAGAGTTTTATATTTTTGTTAGTGGCAAATTAATAGTATAACTGCAAGCCTCTGTTGGCCACTATCACCTCGGACCTTTGTGGTTTATTAGTCACAAGATCTTAAAATAAAACACTGCAATATTTTTGAGTGAAGGATGAAGCGTGCACTCACACAGCAGAACACATCCAAAATCCTCAAAAGAGTATTTCTTTTGAGGATTTTGGATGTGTTCTGACATCACATTCAATATCAGATTATTTTTGCCCACATGTGACCCATCTCTGACTTCTTTTTATGCCCAACTGTGATATATTCACCCCATAAAAATCTCATTTGTGCCACCTCCACATGTGGTACTAAATCAGGCACATATATGATAGTTTTCAAAGTTTTTTCAGTTTGAATGGTCAAGCTGCAATTCATTCGGCTTTTACTTCGCTGATGTGAGTCATAATTCTATAGAAGCCATATGCAGTAAATCCAGATGTAAACAATGGCTGAAAATTTTAATTATGATATTTTAATTATCACTTCACAATCCCACTATTCTTAGTTCTGACTACACATCCAAACACACTTTTCTGCAGAAGTAGCAGCCAGTGCTGCACAAAAGGCTGTTATTTGTTTTACTTTCTTTTTATTACTTCACTTCTTCTTAATATGATTTTGTTTCAATATTGTTGGCTCCCACTGCCGAATAAGCTTTAAAATGGTCCATTATTGGCAATTAACCCTGACTGACTGTGTCTAACCTAAACAGAGATAAAAAAAGAAAAAAAAGAAAAAAAAAACACTGTCTTTTAAAAGACTTTATTCTATTTGTGGAAGCATGCAGGACTTTTAAAGTTGTATTGGGATCTTATTAAACCAGTCAAGCCTCAGCTGAATTATGCTTCATTTATATAAAAACCCAGTTTGTGATGTGGAAAATGTTCCAAAATTTTCACCAAGATATTGCTCAATTTCTATGCCTAATTTCTTTTGTTTTATGAGCTAGGCTCCTTTTTACACTTATATGGCTTATCAACTGATTTCCTTAAGATCTCAACATATTTTATAAGATCTCAACTTTTAAAATATGCACATATTTACTGATATGGACCAATGAATGTGAATACATTAACTCATCAGTCAGCATTAAAGCACATGTTTCTGAGTGGAAACTTGCAAAAATGGCAAAATCCCTCATGACCACCTTTGTAATGTGACTCATGGCAGTTTCCTAATTATAAAAACTCCCAAGCACACAGACTAGCACTTGTTATTTTTATAGTGTTACTGTGGGCAGAGTGGGAATGTGTGGGCTTGTGTGCAAGTTGGAAGGAGTTGGACACCATGGAGCCAAATCTGAAAGCCTTTTTCAAAATTTGGTTTCATATTTCAGTCTATCATCAACGATCAAGTGCTTAATGCTCCCATGCTTCAGACTTAGAGTTATGTGGAGATCAGCAAAAGAAGACTTGAAGATTGGGCCCAAGAGGGTCAAAACATATTTCAATCTGGAGAGACTCAGACAGAGAAAGAAAGCGATTAAAGAAAGTTTAATGACAAATAAACATTTAGTCTTTTGGCGTTCAGGCCCCAGCCGGGGATGTCGAGCTGGAACTTCGATAAGCTTGATAAACATTCCTGATGCTGCATAGGAATGTAATCCCCCTGGGGCCTGTACTGGTGGCAGCAGTCGAAGAAGGATGTGGCCTCAGAGCCAGGAGCAGAAGGTGGAGATGGGGCGGAGGAGGCCTTGGCCAGGAGGTTCTTTTCAACTGGAGCTCGAACGATGATTGGCTGAAGCGAGGCTTGATCCAACGCTGATAGGTCCAGGGTGAAGAGAGGGAGGCGCTGATTGATGAGGCAGGTGAGGCTAAAGAGTCTTACAGATTGAATTTGCACCGAAGCTTCATTTCAAAAAGTTTTCAAAACGCATTCTTCAAATTGCATTGAAAAAAACGGAACCCTTGAAACTGAAGTATGCAACTTTAAAAAAAAATTAATAAAGTTTTAGTACATTTGTTGAAATTGTCGCCATGTCGTGGCATTAAGATATGAAACAGTCTGTGAAAACAATCAAACTCTGCCTTCTCCTCGTGCTAACTATAAAACAACCAATCAGAGCTAGGAGGCGGGTCTTAGCGCTGCCAATCACCTTAAGTGTTTCTCTGCTCACGCTGCTTGGCATGGTCGATAACGGCGGATAAACGATATTCCTGTAATGGTAAGTTGTATTAGCACATTGAGGGGTGCGTACATGACGTTGATTGATAGCGCTAAGACCCTCCCCCTGGCTCTGATTGGTTGTTTCTTTCTTCAGCTGGCAATAGTAACTTAGGGAGGAGGTGGAGGAAATCGATCTCTTCACAGATTATCTGTCTCATAACATACTGTCACGACATGATGACAGTCAAATATGTAGAAAACATATTTGTTATAAAAGTTACATACTGCAGCTTCAATTGGATTATTCTAAAGCCAGCAGACATGAGTAGCAGAAAGAGTTTTAGATGTGATTCAGTGATTGATAGGGCCCTAACAGAGCACTGCGGAGGGGAAAGGCCAGGAAGGAAATGCTTCCCACCCCAAAACCACTTATTAGCAGAAATTGCTGGACAAAACAGCTCTTGAGCTTCATAGTGGCTCTGTTATGTGTGGACACGTGGAAGCACTTTGGTTAGGCGTCTGTTTTGGTCCTCACGTACATAATACACATCCTCAATCCTACAAAAAAACAAAAAAAACAAAAACAAACCGTGGCTGTTTGAGTGAGAGTGCAAGCATAAATGTGTAAGTCAGGATATGAGTCTGGCAAGTGCTACCCTACTAATGGGATTGTACTCGATAAGAGACACTTACACGCCTCAGCCGGACAGTAATGCAAACACAGATCCATCCTCCTGGTGTTTCTATTCCAAGATGGCCTGCTTTCTTGGAAAGCTAAATGGAGCATTAGCAGACGAGCTGCAAATTTTAGTGGAGTTTTTTTTTTTCCCACAGTGGAAAATAGATATTTATTTTCAAAGTAACTGGATAGGAGAGAGAGATGAACAGAGAAGCTGACTGGATGATTTTACTGTATAAATGATCTTCATCTGAAAGAATAACAAGATTACAGTGTTCATGTGTGGGTTCTCATCTAAAATCAACTACTGATAGACAGACACTTTGATTGGACTGTTTGAAAAAGAGTCGGCTGCCTAACTGTAGTATGAAATTTCCAATAGCCTTTCAGTCTAGAAGTTGTTTAATTCTCTAGTTACAGTTCTCATTGCTAAATGTGGGTAATAAAATAATCCCTGAAGAGAATATGAACCTAACAGCAACTATGCCTTTTGTTGCTGGTATACGGAGGCAGATTGCCAAAGGAAAATAATGCTCCATTACCTTAACATGCTCCTGATGCTGCACAATTTGATCAGATTTGACCAGAAAGATTTTGCAGTACAGCAGCTGTCAAACACCAAATATATCCCACATGTGCACCATTGATGCAGAGTAAATTGAACTGCCACTCAAATATCACAGCAATAAACCAATAATAACATGACTTACACGCTACGCTATCAAAAGTGATGAAGGTTCACTCACATCGATATACCAGATGCTTGAATCTGAAAGTGAAATTGACAGCTCCCCATATATTTGGCTAATTATTATCTGACCACTTCTGACAGAGCATTGCCATCTTATTGTTAGCTAATCCTTAAACACAAAACGATTACAAAATCCCTTTAATCTCTCACATTTAGGGTGTTTTTACAGCAGATAGTCCAGTAGGTTTGATTTGAGTGGGGACCAAAATTACAACATTTGTTCCATTTTCAGCAGCTGTGGGGTTTTTTTTCTACCACTGCACTGCATCAAATTAACCAAACCCTTTGAAAAACCTGTCCCCGTCCTCACCTCTGGGGACGCTGCACCAAGAACTACTGAAGGAGATGACAGTAAAACCTTTAAAGAAGACACTGAGTGCAACTTCCTTCTTCACCAAATGTAAGCAAAGATGAAGTAGCATGAGATTTTAGTGGCTCTAGGATTTCTCTTTTGTCTTTGCTAAAAGACCATGAGTCATTTCTCCCACTGGCGTTAGACTTGCAGGTTCATTTTGGTAGTATTTACCTGGAATGCAGGGGTCCACTTCCTGGTTTTGGATGGGTTTCTGGTCTGCGTGGCGTTCACATATCCACTCAAACCGCACCAGAGTTCACTTCAACCAAACAGAAAGTGAGGTTTTTAGACAGACCAGAGTTTGCTTTTTTGGTCAGACTTTGATTGATATTGACACTTTCCTAAGCAAATCAGATTTTCTAGGGAAAGAAACTACAGTTTGATTCAAGGTGACTAAACAAGGTGGTGTGAAGGCACCCTTAGACTTAGTTTTTATTTTTTTTCCCCCACATTCTATCTCGACATTTCTGGAATACCATGTCGAGAAGATGGTTGGCTCCATGTGCTAGGGCAGATTTGTCTAAAAAAGGATGTCTAAAGTTGGTGTCCTAATTGAGTGATTGACTTTATTAAATCAAGACCCCATCAAAGTAGGGAGATCACACTGATGCAATAATAACCTGTCCTTGTGTGACCTTTATATTGGATTATATGCGTGTATATGCGTGTGTGTGTGGAAGCTATGTGATTACTAACTTGTGATAATTCCTTGCTGTTATTGCAGTTATTTAGCAACAAACTTAAGGTATGAAGCACATGTAACAATCATTTTTAGACCAGTTTCATGCATGGTGAAAGAAGACAGGGTGACAGATGCCGTAATATTATCCTTTGGGTAAAAACTTCTGGGCAGAAGCTACATTTCCAACACACATGTACTCAAAACCTTTCCAATATTCCACTAATATATATATAAAAACACAATTTCACTACTGAAGTGTTTCCATTAAAAAGAGAACCCACTTAAAATTACACGTGAATAAGTTTAACACAATACATCATTAAAAATGATGATCCTCCAACTACCTCTTGATATCTCTTTGTGTTTTTCACCAGTAGGAACATCTGCTTGTTGACCACATGACTCGTGTGAAGGAAAAAAACAGAGTTTCCATTTTTTATCAGAAAATATGGGTTTTATCAAAATTGGCATGTTTCCATTGACCAAATTTATTTTCATAATTCCAATTTGCATACTTTTTAGCCAATGGAAACATAGCTGCTGCTTATATAATGATAGGTTGAGAAAGAATAAAGCAATAATACACAGTTACAGGCATATTGATCGGAAGAATTTAAAGCTGGCAATTTGTATGAAGCCAAGCAGTGGTTCTAAGTGTCCCCTCCACCTCCACACCCCCTGTTAAACTTGCCGTCCCGCATGCCTGGCCTAAGCTATGACCAAACAGCCTTGGTTTGAGTCTTGACAAGCATTCAAGCACTGGAGTCTTTGAAGTCTTGAAAAGAAAGCAGCATTAGGCAGAAAGGGGCTGGAAAAAGAGAACCATCCACCTCACTTTCCCTCCTTTTTCCAGCCTCTTTGTCATCAGGCTGTCTTAGGACGGGACATAAAGGCTCCTGAGGAGAAAGGGCCCAGAACAGCAGCGACCGCCACACACAGATCTTTTCACCAGAGTCGGTTGCGGGAGCCTCAGACCCTGCCCCCTGCGCCCTGATGTGTGTGTGTGGTGTGTCTGCACCCCCCCATCCCTCCTTGTGCACCCATTGCTTTGTCCTCCCACATTAAATGAAAAAAAACAAAACAAAGTATGACCACCAAACCAAGCAGAAACTGATTGATCTGGAACCCAATACAAATGCCATCATATCTGAAGGAAAGCAATTACCATTAGGCCTAATTACCCTGAAATTATCATTAATTTAGCATGTGTAACATGGCCAATTTAAGGTTAAACACAAAGCCCATTAGGCAAATTGATGTTTAACAGTTAACATTGTGCAAGTAAAATAAGTAATAAAATAGGGTTCTAGGAAACTACATCGTGAGAAAGTTTAACATTTGTGAAAAATATAGATATTTTGGAATCTCAAAAAAATTTATTTGCAACAATTCTTGATTTGAGCTAAGAAAAAGAAAACATGAAAAAACAAAACATGTTTTTTGACTTTGAGATTGAAGTAAGGAAAAAAGTTATTACAGTATAACTTTTAATTTATTCCTGGTATTAAACGTTACTCTAACCTAAATCTGAACTAAAGTTACCAGTAGTAACAAAAACAGTCACTTATTAAATAATTCTATAAAATTAAGATCATTTTGACCAAAACACTGTTTTACAAAACTTCTACAACATGTATTTGTCAAAGAAAAAACAGTTTAAATAAACTTTTTAAGCAGAGAAGAAGAGCTTTGACCTGAATGAATTCCTGCACAGCATTTAGGTTGCATGTGGAAGATGTAAAACTCTTGTTAAGCTTCCGAGTTCACTTCCTTGGCTGTGACCCCGGCTGATCGACTCCTCTCTACAATGACCCAGCATGGGAATGTGATAGGAGGGGCAGGCGGGACAAGGGGGGGAGGGGGCTGCCAGCAGCATTCCACGCCTCGGACTCCAGCAGATCTGAGAAACAAAAGTGCTGCAAAGACAAGAGGAGGTTAGAGCTAGAAAGGAATAAGATGGAGAGGGGGCTTTGGAATTGTGTTCACCTAATCTAAATGGGTTAAGGCAAGAGAATTACTTCAAAATATGCATGAAGATAAGGTGGAGAGGATGAAGTATGCATGCATGTGTGTGTGTGTGTGTGTGTGTGTGTGTGTG